>NC_037669.1:178656062-178724484 GCF_003255815.1 Theropithecus gelada
AAAAAAAAAAAAAAAAAAAAAAAAAAAAAAAAAAGAAATTGGGATTGAGAAAAAGGTTTATTCAAAGGAGGGAATTGGGCATCTGCTGAAAAAGAAAGGAATTTCACTGTATACCTCTTTAAGATGTTTGGGTTTTGAACCATATGGATGCACTAATTATTCAAAAGATATGTTAAATAAAGTAAGATTAAAAAGATGAATTAAAATAAAATAAGATGAAATAAAATGGTAATAGGATATGGCAATAGCTTGTGTCCTTATTTGGAAGAAATGGACAATTCTCTGTCAGACATCAAAAAAATTAAAAATATTTTAATCTGTAAAATCCTGAAGTCCTATTTTTAAAAATAGATCTCTAACACACTGATATTCAGCAAATATCTTCTCATTTTAGTTCAAGAAGGTGCATGTGTCAGTTTGTCCCATCACTGGCGATGACTTTGACCATGTGGCTAAGGTGGTGTCAGTCAGTTTCCTCTATAGTAAAGTTACTGTTTTATCCTTTGTAAACAATTTGTATGGACACTTTGATGCTAAGTAAATATCCTGTCCCACATCAGACTTTCATCACTATTGTTAGCATCCATTGATGATTGTCTAGAGCCTTCATTCTTTCCATATTTATGGGTTGACATTCGACTTGTTTGCCTTGTTCACTTGTTTCCCTTCTGCCTTGTTTGTTTACTTGTTTCTTTGAATTGGCATAGGCTCATGAACTTTTATTCAAAGAGTTTACATTCATAACAATTATTATCAATTTTAATGCATGCATTGACTCAGATTTGCCTAGTGGGAAATCCTTTTTTTTTTTTTTAATATCATGGACCACAAGCCCCTGCTATTTAATCTGGGCTGACTGTGTCTCTGACTGAAATGCTCCTCTCTCTCATACTTACTTATTAATTGTAGTTTTCTGTTCCTCAAATATGCAGGCTCTGCACTGCCTCGGGGCCTTCACACCGGCGGTGCCCCTCCCTGGAGTTCTCTTCTGCCCACCTTCCCAGGGCATGCATTCAGATGTCTCCTTCTCAGAGAATTTTTCTGGGACCATCTCGTCTAATATAAGACTAATCCCTTGGCTGGGCGCGTGGCTTACACCTGTAATCTCAACACTTTGGGAGGCTGAGGCAGGCGGATCACGAGGTCAGGAGTTTGAGACCAGCCTGGCCAACATGGTGAAACCCCATCTCTACTAAAAATACAAAAATTAGCCGGGCATGGTGGCGGGTGCCTATAATCCCAGCAACTCGGGAGGCTGAAGCAGGAGAATCGCTTGAAACCGGAAGGCAGAGGTTGCAGTGAGCCGAGATCACACCACTGCACTCCAGCCTGGACAACAAGAGCGAAACTTCATCTCAGAAGAAAAGAAAAGAAAAGACAAGACAAGACAAGACAAGACTAATTTCTCTCTCACTCTTACTCTCACTGTCCTTCTCATTCTCTTTTGTATTTTATTTTATTTATCTTTTGAGACAGGGTCTTGCTCTGTCTGGAGTGCAGTGGCACAATCATAGCTCACTGCAACCTCAAACTGTTGGGTTCAAGGGATCCCCCTGCCTCAGCCTCCCAAGTAGCTGGAATCACAGCTACTCAAGAGATCCTCCTGCTGGGATTATAGGTATGAACCATTGCACCTGGCCTCTCCTGTATTTTAGATATCTCTCTCTCTACTGGCTCCTCCCCAGGACTAGTTCAACATATTCTAGCCTCCTCCACATGATGTAAAACAAACAAGCACAAAAAACCTAAAATTACTTCGCTACTCTTTAGTTTTGCCTCTCCTCTTCCTCATGTCCCTATCTCTCATCTCCTCACAGCCAAAACTTCTAGAAAACACTGTCTACTGCTGCAGTTTGAATGTTTGTGTCTTTTCCAAAATTCATGTTGAAACTTAATCCCCAATTTGCTAGTATTAAGGGGTGGGGCCTTTAGGAGGTGATTAAGTCATGAGGGCTCTAATTGGGAGTTATGACTTTATTTGTTTATTTGAGACAGAGTCTTGCTCTGTTTCCCAGGCTGGAGTGCAGTGGCACAATCACTGAAGCCTTAACCTCCTGGCCTCAAGGGAGCCTCCCACCTCAGCCTCCCAAGTAGCTGGGGATATAGGTGTGCACCGCCATGCCCAGCTGTTTTTTACATTTTTCTGTAGCGACAAGGTCTTGCCAAGTGGTCCAGGCTGGTTTCGAACTCCTAGGCTCAAGCAATCCTCCCATGATTTACTCCCAAAGTGCTGGGATTATAGGCATGAATCACAGCACCTGGCCAGATTATGACTTCATAAAAGGGCTACAAGGGCTACAGGGAATTAGGCCCTTCCCCACTCCACCCCCTCCCCCCCGCTCTTCCATTACATGGGGACAAGCAAGAAGACCTTTACCAGACACTGCCAGCACCTTGACCTGGGACTTTCCAGACATAAATTTCTGGGCTGGGCTCAGTGGCTCATGCCTGTAATCCCAGCACTTTGGGAGGCCAAGGCAGGCAGATCACTTAAAGCCAAGAGTTTGAGACTAGCCTGGCCAACATGGTGAAACCCTGTCTCTACTAAAAATACAAAAATAGCCAGGCATAATGGTACAAGCCTGCAATCCTAGCTACTCAGGAGGCTGAAGCATGAGAACCACTTGAACCTGGGAGGTGGAGGTTGCAGTGAGCCAAGATCCTGCCATTGCACTCCAGCCTGGGCGACAGAGGAGACTCTGTCTCAAAACAAAGCAAACAAACAAACAAACAAAATTCTGTTCTTTATAAATTGTCTAGTCTCAGGGATTTTGTTATAGCAGCACAAACAGACTAAGATATCTGCACTTGTTCAAGTCCCACTTCCCTACCTTCCATTTATTTATACCTCCACCCACCACACAATGAGTTTATGCTCAGCTCCAAAACTGAAAGTGACTTACTCTGACCAGAGACAGCAAAAAACAGGCCTGTGGTAAGCCCATATATTGCTTTCAAGCAGACTGGAAAAACATTTCCCTTTTTCAAGACACTTGCTTCCATCTATCAGAAAATAGTCATCTTAGGTATACCAATCTGCAATGTCTGCAGTGTGCATGGTGCCTGCTGGTGTTGTGCAGTGCGCTACCTGCACAACCATATGAGGGCCCTACCAACATCCTCCTAGCCCGAAGACACATTACACTTTAGTCCTATCCTTTTTTTTTTTTTTTTTTTTTAAAGACAAGGTCTTGCTGTGTTGCCCAGGCTGGTCTCAAACTCCTGGGATCAAGCAATCTGCCCATCTCAGCCTCCCAAAGTGCTGGGATTATAAGCATAAGCCACTGCACCCAACCCTGGTTTTTATTTGACCACTCTCAACTCTCCTGTGACCATCCTTCCTTCTTGAAATGTTGCCTTCCTTTGGCAACTGTGATACCACCCAAAGTTCTCATTGTTTCTTTCTCGTCCTCTCACGTGCCTCTTCTTTAATATTAAGTCCATTCCAGAGTCTGTCCTGGTTTGTCTTCCCATCTCTCTGAGTGATCCCAATCACTTTCATTCAACATTTATTGAGTGCCCATGCTGTGCTAGGCATTGTTCTAGGCACTGACCACTTGCAACTTCTAAGTACATGCTGGTAAATGACAAATGTGTCTATCTCAGGCTCACATATCCAACTGCTTCCCTGAAATGTGAACTTGGATATCAAATGATCTTCCCCAAACTTAAACTTGTCTAGAACTGAGTTCATCATTCTTCTCTCTAGATTGGTTTCTCCTCCTGGGTTCCCCATTTTAGCAAAGGATATTCATTCAGTTGCTCAAGACTGATAGCTGGAGTCATCCTAGACCCTTTCCTCTCTCGCACCTGAGAAAGTAGTAAGTCTTTTTTTTCTGCTTCCTAGATATGTCTGAGTTTCAATCACTTGTCTCCATCACTGTTACCACCACACTGGTCTCCATCTCGGTCCAGGCCATTATTATGGCTCTTATAGAATACAGCAGCAGGCTCCTTCCTGGTCTCAGCCTTTGGGCCTTCTCCCTGTGAATTCATCCAGAGCATGCTTCCTGTGACACAAGACTGATGATGTTAAGCTCCTGCTGAAACCCTATAATGTTTTTTTTGGCCTTCAGAATTTCAGTTCTAATTTTTCAATATGCTTTATAAGGCCAACCATAATCAGGTACCTCCTCTACCTCTCCACTTTTATTTATTTCCAATTCCCCTTTCCCCTCATATTCTGTCACTCATTCATTCTTCCCTCCATCCATATTAAACTCCTCTTAGCTCCTGAACATCCCAATCTTTCTCTAGACTCTGAATTTTGCCTGTGCTGTTCCCTCTGCATGAAACAGCTCATTCGCTGCTCTCCCACCCCTTTCCTCTGCCAATGCCACCTTTTCTTCAGGCTTCAGCAGAGATTTTACTTTATCTAGGAAGCCTTCCCTAAACTCCCACATCTGGGACAAGGGTCTTTTTCTGAGCTGCCATAGTAAGCTGGTACCATTTATCACACTAGGGTGCTTCCCTGTTCATTGGTCTACATCTGCCTTTAAATATAAGCATCTAAGAGGGCAGGAACCTTGCCTCTCTTGTGTGTTTGTTTTTGAGACAGACTCTCACTCTGTCATTCAGGCTGGAGTGCAATGGCACAATCTCAGCTGACTGCAACCTCCACCTCCTGGGGTCAAGTGATTCTCCTGCCTCAGCCTCCTGAATAGCTGGGACTACAGGCATGCACCACCACACCTGGCTAATTTTTTAGAGATGGGGTCTTGCCCAGGCTGGTCTCGAACTCCTGAGTTTGAGTGATTGGCCCACCTCAGCCTCCCAAAGTACTGGGATTACAGGTGTGAGCCACCTCACCAAGCTCTTGTTTAATATTTAATTCTTGGGACCTAGCACAGTGACCAGCACATAGTAGGTGCTCAGTAAGTACATGTAGAATAAATGAACAGTTGATAAGTGCAGGATATGAATCCAAAAATTCTGGTCCTGACTCACCACTGGACCCTTGGAAAGTGTTTTTTAGTGTTGCTGTACCTTAGTGTCCTCACTTGTAATATGAATATATAATATAGAGCATGGCAATGGCAATTTTAAAACATAATCCCCAAATTCTTTGGCACTTCTTTTAATGAGAGGTAGAGCCTATGTCCCTTCCTTTAGAATTTGGGCTCTGTAATTTTTTGATCAAAACAAAAGTGATGTCATGGCCATTTCTGGACTCAAGTCTTAAGAAATTAGCAATTTCCATTTTGTTTTTCTTGTAATGCTTCCTTGCAGAATGCAGGCACTATGCCATGGAGATGCAGCTCCAGAGAGGCCCAGGCGGAGGATTCCAGCCTCCAGCCCTCAGCTTCCGCCAAGCTCCCAGCCAGCAACAGGCACAACTTGGCAGCCATTTTGGCCTCCATCTTGCTCTATCCAAGCAAGACGTCTTGGAAGTGGATCTTCCAGCCCCATTTGAACATCCACCCCTATGTAATATTCCAGAGATAAAGAAATGTTGTTTTAAGATCTACGTTTTGGGATGGTTTGTTATGCAACAAGCAATAATCAGGACAGATTTTTGTACCTGGAAGTGGAGTACTGATGACACCATAACACGCAGCACTGGCTTTGGGACTGTGCAGCAGATATAAGCCAGAAACGCCTCTGGGAGCATGTTAGTAATGGTGTAGGAGACTGGGGGTGAGGACTTAAAGTGAGGGAAATGTTATTCAGAGAGAGGAAAGGGACTCCAGTTACACAGAAAAGTTTGACAACACTGTTGCCACTGCCTTCTGTAATGTGGAAAATAAAAAGTGTACTTCATGAACTCAGTGACCTTGCTAAGGAGATTTCTGGGCTGAGTTTCCAAAGTGCTACCTGATATGTAGGCATAGCGTAAGGCTTTGGATTAATGTGTTATTTTCTATTAGAGGGTGGAAGCAGATGAGTAAGAATACTCCGGTAACAACTATTGTGCTAGAGTGGAGTAAAGCTGAGACTGGGGTTGGGCCTTCCATGGCGGAAGGTAGTGAAGGGTGAAGGCCAAATTGAGCTGATTTTCCTGTTGCTGCCAGGAGGATACCTATTAATGGGAGAAGGTAGCATAATCACTTGTTCCTTAAATGGGGACTCACATGAATGGCACCACGAGGGTTCAACTGTCTCTTACTTCCAACCAGTGAAATTGACCTGCCCGTGAAGAGGCGGGCATGAAACAATAAGACGAGAAGACCCTATGGAGCTTTAATTTATTAATGCAACCAAAACTATATAAATCTACGGACCCTTATACCAACTACACCTGCATTAAAAATTTTGGTTGGGGTGACCTTGGAGCATAATTAAACCTCTGAACAACCTATGCTAAGACTACACAAGCCAAAGCAGACTAGCACCTGCAATTGATCCAATAACTTGACCAATGGAACAAGTTACCCTAGGGATAACAGCGCAATCCTATTCCAGAGTCCATATTGACAACAGGGTTTACGACCTCGATGTTGGATCAGGACATCCTAATGGTGCAGCAGCTATCAAGTGTTCGTTTGTTCAACGATTAAAGGCACCTCTTTCTACCACAATACATGAACCAGTCATGTTGTTAAAGACATTGTCTCCATGCATGAAATTATGTACACCCTATGCCAAGCTTGTCCAACCCACAGCCTGTGGACCACATGCAGCCCGACACAAATTTGTAAACTTTCTTAAAGCATTATGAGATTTTTTTTGCAAGTTGTTTTGTTTTGTTTAGATTTTTTGTTTGTTTGTTTTTTAGCTCATCAGCTATCATTAGTGTTAGGGTGTTTTATGTGTGGCCCAAGACAGTTCTTCTTCCAATGTGGCCCAGGGAAGCCAAAAGGTTGGACACCCCTGCCCTAAGCCTTCTCCAGGTCCCCAAAGAGTTGGCACTGTCACAATGACAATGGCTAACCTTTTGTCTTCCAGGCTATTCAACCCTTTTGGAGAAGGTGGCACACAGAAGACCAACATCGTTGGCACTGTCATCTTAGACAAAAGAGTGAGACTGGTAGAAGATCAGCTATCTCAAAATTGGAAAGCAGATCACTAGGTCCTATCCACTGTGGTTGGTTTGGCTTTCTTCACTCCTCTGTACTGCAGGTTCTCCTTTCGCCCATGATTTTCATTAAACATCTACACAAACATGATTTAATATGTGCAAAATGTGTAAATAACTAACCCTGCCCTTCACCATATCCATGATCCTCCATTTTGTGTGTTTCCTTTCCTTGTTTTCCTCTACAGTTTCACTACATGTGAATCCCTAGTGATAGATTTATTTTTGCTTGTTTCTGAACTAACAGAAATGGGATCTCACTGTATGTATTCTCCCAGAACTTGCTTTATTTTCTCAACATTAGGTTCATAAATTTCACCTATTTGTTTTTTGTCTTAATCTTCGTAACCAGTCTGTAAAACCAAATGACTATCCTCTCTGTCTGTTCTCACACGATGTGTTGTGCATATCAGGTCACCAATAAACACTGTAGGATGATGCTGGACAGGATGTGTCCACAGTGTTGGGAGAAAAGCTGAGTGTTGGGAGAGAAGCTGAGGCAGGGCTTGGAACATGTCCAGGGTCCAGGGTCTAAAACCCCTCATGGCCTTTGGAATGGGTCTAGACTTGCTGGCTCCTTTCTCCCATTATCTCAAGTAGCCATATGTTTCAAAGAAAATGCTAAACCGTCACAGCTGTAGCTCATTTGCTTGATACACCGCTTCCTTTCAACCCCCACATCCTCACCACCTGTTTCTTTATTTTATTAGCAATAAATAGCGTGGGCTCCCAGAGCTCAGGGCCTTTGCAGCCTACATACTAGCATTGGCCCCCTGGTCCCACTTTCTCTCTTAACTTGTCTTTTCTCAGTCCTTTGACTCTGTTGGACTTTGTAGCCCCCATGGCCTGGTGTTGGGTCTGATCACCCCAACACACAGAATAGCTGGGTAGCTCACGTTCATGCAAATGTAGTTGTAATATTCAGGAATAAGAATTTCCAGAGAAGGTACAAAACTTTTAAGTGGCCCCAAAAAAATTTAAAAAAAAAAACACAAAAATTTAGGTGGCTAGGAGTAGTGGCTCTTGCCTATAATCCCAGCACTTTGAGAGGCCAAGGCAGGAAGATTGCCTGAGGTCAGGAGTTCAAGATCAGCCTGAGCAACATAGCAAGACCTTCTTTCTACCAAAAAACCCTCTTTTAAAAAATAAACTAAAAATGTTTAGGCAAGTGCTAAAAATGAATAATTTGGTGTAAAGGAGACAGAGCAGGGACCCCTCTTAAAGGCCTGTGGATCTCCCAAGCATGGAAATAACAGAAAATCTTGAGTTCTTTCAAGGGAAATTCCAGGCACCTACCCAGCCTTGAGAAGTAAATGAGCAAATTAATAAGCAAGAAGGTAACAGTAACTTAAAACAATAGCCAAGGCTGGGCACAGTGGCTCACGCCTGTAATCCCAGCACTTTTGGAAGGCTAAGGTGAGCAGATCACTTGAGCTCAGGGGTTCAAGACCAGCCTGGGCAACATGGCAAAACCCCATCTCTACGAAAGATACAAAAATTAGCATTGTGACATGTACCTGTAGTCCCAACTACCTAAGAGGCTGAGGGAGAGGATCACTTGAGTTGGGAGGCAGAGGTTGCAGTGAGCTGAGATTGTGCCACTGCACTCCGGCCTGGATGACAGAGCAAGACTTTACCTAAAAAAAAAAAAAAAGCCAAGGAAGTTAGAGTCTGCAGATGGTCCCTATAGAAACTAATGATGCATCTTAACATATGTCCCTGAGTTGTTTTTTAGAAACCCAGACCCTCACCAAATGTATCCCCTGGCATGTAGACCTCAGATAAGGAGGAACTGAGGATTGAACTCTGACCACTGTTCTTTGTTCTAAATGTCTTCCAGAGGGCCTAAAAGTCATGCCTGCAAATCAGAACTAAAATTCTTTTTTTTCTTTCTTTTATTTTTTCTTTTTGGAGATAATGTCTCACTCTGTTGCCCAGGCTGGAGTGCAGTCGCACAATCATGGCTCACTGCAACCTCCACCTTCCAGGCCCAAGCAATCCTCCCACCTCAGTCTCCCAAGTAGCTGGAACCACAGGTCTGTGCCACCATGGTCAGCTAATTTTTAAATTATTTTTGTAGAGATGGGGTCTCCCTATACTGCCTGGGCTGAGAACTAACGTTCTTTTCTGCTGATCCCAAATTTTTAGACAAAGTTTTATTTAAAGTTCCTTAACCAATTGCAAACAAGAAAATCTCTGATTTACCTATGACCTGTGGGTCCCCCCTGCCACCTTTGAGATGTCCTGCCTTTTTAGGTCAAACCAATGTGTAGCTCCATGTATTGATTTATGACTTTACTTGTAACCTCTGCCCCACACACCTTTATTTTACTTTTTATTTTTGAGACAGGGTCTCGCTCTTTTGTTCAGGCTGGAGTGCAGTGGCACAATTACAGTTCACTGCAACCTCGACCTCCTAGGCTCAAGTAATCCCCTCATCTCAGCCTATCCTGACTAGCTGGGACACACAGCTAATTTTAACTTTCTATAGAGACAGGGTATGTGCTGTCCAGACTGGTCTTGAACTCCTGAGCTCAAGCAATCTTCCTGCCCCCGCCTCCCAAAGTGTTGAGATTACAGGTGTGAGCCACCACGCCTGGCCCCCAACTGCCTTTAAAAACCCTTACTCGCCAGCCATCAAGGAGGAGCTACCTGATTCTCCTTGCTTGGTGCCCTACAGATAAACACCTTTCTTTCTCCCTCTGCAAACCTTGGTGTGGGTATTTGGCCTTACTGTACCAGACGAAGGGATCCTAGTTCAGTTAGATAATATAAATATTTGCAGTGTATGTATACTACCCAAGTACATGACTTCATTATTCAATTTGACAAATGCATTCTGTTACACAAATACAGAAAGGATTAATAAAGCTTGACTAGCCCATCTTTCCCATTATCCCTGCATGTATCTTTGCATTATTGCAAATTATTGAGAACAAACCATTAGTGAGGGGATGGAAAGACTGCTCTGGCTCACCAGCTCCTTTTAAGTATTTCCTTAAGTAAATATCATAAGTAACACAAATAACTATTTCATTCAGTGTAGAGAACAAAGCAAAAATAACAATTCTCTGAGCATCAAACGAATAGGCTTAGTATTATTATTATTATTATTATTATTTTTTTTTTTTTTTTTTTTTTTTTTTTTTTTTGAGACGGAGTCTCGCTCTGCCGCCCAGGCTGGAGTGCAGTGGCCGGATCTCTGCTCACTGCAAGCTCCGCCTCCCGGGTTCACGCCATTCTCCTGCCTCAGCCTTCCGAGTAGCTGGGACTACAGGCGCCCGCCACCGCGCCCGGCTAGTTTTTTGTATTTTTTAGTAGAGACGGGGTTTCACCATGTTAGCCAGGATGGTCTCGATCTCCTGACCTCGTGATCCGCCCGTCTCGGCCTCCCAAAGTGCTGGGATTACAGGCTTGAGCCACCGCGCCCGGCCTATTATTTTTTTTTTGAAATGGAGTTTCACTCTTGTCACCCAGGCTGGAGTGCAGTGGCAAGTTCTCGGCTCACTGCAACCTCTGCCTCACAGGTTCAAGCAATTCTCCTGTCTCAGCTTCCCGAGTAGCTAGGATTATAGGAATCCGCCACCATGCCTGGCTAATTTTTTGTATTTTCAGTAGAGACAGGGTTTCACCAAGTTGGGCAGACTGGTCTCGAACTCCTGACCTCAGGTGATCTGCCTACCTCGGCCTCCTAAAGTGCTGGGGTTATAGGCGTGAGCCATGGCACCCAGCCTAGGCTTAGTTTTTTTGTAGGTACTAGAGTATTTGTTTCTTTAGCCAAAATCCACTGATATTTCAGTCTTCTGGTTCTCAATCTTGGCTTCCTTTTGCAATTACCTCTTGAACTTTAAAAAATTCTGCTCCAGCCCGGGCAACAGAGGGAGACTGTCTCGAAAAATATATAAGTCAATAAATAAATAAATATGCTGATGCCTGGATCCCACCCTGGGACATTCTGATGTAACTGGCCTGCAATGGTACCTGGGCATGGAGATTTTTAAAAGCCCCAGTGACTCTAATATGCAGCAGACTTTGAGAACCACGTAAAGGACTTTGTCTTACTCTGACAATGTCTAGCACAGTGCCTGGCAGAGACTGATGCTCAGAATGAACAAACTAAGGTTCTATTTGTCAAGAAGGAGGAGAGCATTGTGTTAATCACAAATGCAAACAAACCACAAGCAAGGGATAAGTCAGGCCCTGGTCAAAGACAATGGTAAGGCAATTCCTGCCAAGTGTGTGAGGGTGACACCCACTGAATGCAAGCTGTTGTTACCTTTTTTCCTTTATTTTTATGTATTTATTTTTTGTTGAGACAAGGTCTCACTGTCCTTCAGTCTGGAGTGCAGTGGCCCTATCCTGGCTCACTGAAGCCTCGACCTCCTGGGCACATTTAATTCTCCCACCTCAGCCTCCTTAGTAGCTAGGACTACAGGTGTGAGCCACCATGCTTGGCTAATTTTTAAAATTTTTGTACAGACGGGTGGGGCTCCTAATGATGTTGTTGCCCAGGCTGGTCTCGAACTCCTGGGCTCAAGTGATCCTCCTGACTCGGCCTCCAAAAGTGCTGGGATTACAGGCCTGAGCCACTGCACCAGGTCAAGTTTCTATCTTGACTCTAACTAGAAAAGGTGTCATCCTTGAAATGCAGGTACTGTCCAGCCAAATTCCAAAGCCCTCTGAAGATCCAAGTTCACTAAGAAGCTCAGAGGTGCCAGGCTGTGTCTTGTGTGTGCAAATGAGGCAGAGGATGACAAGGCAGGGTGGGCACTTCGAGCTCTGCCCCAAGTCTGGTCGGCTTGAGAGTCAACCTAGGAGCCTCTCTCGGCTCCAAATGGGAATGTGGCAGCCCTTCCCGCGTAGGGAAAAAGGAGCGTGAGGGGGCACCACGGCGAGATGGTCGGGTCTGCTCCACCCATGAGGATGGAGTGCAGCCTCCACCGGGAACCAGGGGTGGGAGTCGCTGCTCAGTGGCCGGGGCCTGCACGTGGCGCGGCGGGAGCTGCTGCCTAGGGCCGCGCAGCGACAGCGGATGAGGACTACATGTCCCGACGTGCCTCGGGCAGGGTGGGGCGGTGCCGGAGCCGGGCCGGGAGGCCGGCCAGGGCCAGGCGTGCGCAGTGGTTCTTGGGAGTGGCGAAGCGGGTCCAGCCCGGCTGTCAGCTGTGGCCCCCGGAGCCGGGCGGGGGTGGCCGCGACCATTGGCGGAGAGGCGAGCGGGGCGGGGCCGCCGCCAGCCGCTGCGGGCAAGGCTGAGCAGGCGGAGGTGGGCAGCCGGCCAGGAAAGCACGGTCCGGGCGGCTACATTCGGCCTGGCCATGGCAGCGGCGCCCCTGAAAGTGTGCATCGTGGGCTCGGGGAACTGGTGAGCGGCGGCGGGTTGGAGGCCGGGGCTCCGCTTCCAGGAAGCTCCTCTCCCGGGCGGTGAGGGCTGCGCGCCCCATGCTGCGGCGTGGGCACCGGGCACTGCGCGCAGGGAGGCGGGGTGGGCGACCTCGTTGCTGGGCTGGGCACGGTGCGCCCGAGGAGGCCGCACCGGGGCACTCGCTCGGGAGGCGCTGGGCCCGCGTGCGTGCGGGGGACAGCGCGGAGAGAGGGCACCTCGCGCACGCGGGCACCTGTCTGCGCCCTCGTTACTGAGCGCACAGAAGCCACCTGCTTGCCACGCCTGGGTGTTTTGCACAACATCCTAAGGGCTTGCTCCGTTCTCCACGGCGGATCTCCTGGGTCAAGGACTTGGAGGAGGCTCGAGCATTCTTACTGCAGTTTCGGTGTTCAGGAAACCAAGGCGGAGAGGGCTAAAGGGCTCTTGCTGCCCAGGTCACGGGCGGGGCAGGCTCTACCCTTCAAGGTGCCCGTCTCGCCCCCGCTTCTGATAGGTCCACTATCTTAGGCGCGTCGTATCAGGAAGAAAATCCAAGTTTCAACAGGCCGCTGCCCCTGAGGCGTTGAGAATTCTCCCTTGCCGAGATGTTTGCGAAGCTTTGAGTCTCTTTGGGGCCTTATTTGACTTTAACATTTTATGGAGCACTTTAGAAATGTCAGTTCTTCTAGTACCCTTAATCAAACGTACACTGTGGGATTCTCTGGTGTGTCTGGGTGAATGTAGAGGTGGGGGTGTGAAGGGGGAAGGAAGCAAAGTGCAGCATCTGGTGTTTCTAAGCCTTTTTTCTTTGCTATACACTCTTCGCCACACTGGAGGGACTGGTGTACAATATAGTTAAGAGTGATGATGTCCTTTCAGTGCTCCTGTTTACCGGTTTTTCTGTGGCGCGACAGGCATCAGAAGTGCTGCAGCAGTTGGTCCTGGGTAGTTGGTCTTACTTTTACTCTTTCAAGACATGGCCCAGAAAGTACTTATTGAAGGAAACCTTACCTGGTTCTTCACTTTTCCATCCCAGCCAGTGGCCTCTCTCTGTGTCCCTATTACTGGCCTGTATCATTGTTTTATAAGGAGTTATTTGATTATCTGTCTCCAACTTTTGAGAATGGCATCTACCCTAGTGCCTGGCATATGCTAAGTCAATACTAAGACACTGTTGCCCAGGCTGGACTGCAGTGGTACGATCTTGGCTCACTGCAACTTCCACCTCCCGGATTCAAGCGATTCTTGTGCCTCATCCACTTGAGTAGCTGGGATTACAGGTGTGAGCGACCGCTCCCTGCCACAAAACTAATTTTTAAAACCATAATGATATTTGATTGAATAATACATTCACATTGTTTAACAACCAGGGCCGGGCGCCGTGGCTTATGCCTGTAATCCCAGCACTTTGGGAGGCTGAGGTGGGCCCAGGAGTTTGAGACTAGCCTGGGCAACATGGTGAAACCCCGCGTCTACAAAAAATAAAATATTAGTTGGGCATGGTGGCACATGCCTGTGGTCCCAGGCACTTGGGATGCTAAGGCAGGAGAATCGCCTGAGCCTGGGAGGCAGAGGTTGCAGTGAGCCAAAATTAGATCGCGCCATCGTACTCTAGTCTCAAAAAAGGGAGTGAAACCCTGTCTCAAAAGAACAGAACAAAACAAAAAATAAAAAACAAAAACCAAAGTGTACCAAAAACAGTGAAACATCACCCATCCACATTTATCCCCCCTGAATACCTCCTGAAGGAAAACCAGTCTTATGAATTACTTCTGTCCTTTCTGGAGGAATTCCATGCAAGTGAATGCTTACATATATTCCTTTCCCCCTCTACCCTACAAATACTAGGGTATTGTATACTTTTCTGTGAGCTGCATTTTTCAACCAACAACAGAATGTTCTACACAACATTTAATAGAGTTGGTACCTTGCTGCTGCAGAGCTTAATTTGGACTTGCAGCTTGGCTTTGCCAGTTTTAATCTCAAGGTCACTTGAGTGCGGTGTCAGCTCCCCGTTGGCCCATGCCATTTGAAAGGCACCCATTTAGCACATGTTTTTTTAACATTAGTTTTCTATTCTGTAAAATTCCATGGATGACAGCCCCTTTTCCTAATTTGCAAGGTGCAGGACAAGTAACACACACAGCTCTGCCATGCTGGAACTGGGCCTGGAGCAAGAGTAGTGAAGTGAGCCTCCTGCCCCCTCTGCTGGGATTTGGCTGCCTGCCCATGGCTTCTTCATTCTGGTGTACTTGACTGTTTCCTTGGCCCACTCCAGCCCAGGGAAATGGAGTAGAACTTGGCCAGTGATACTGAAGCAGAGCAATTGAGAAATGTGCTGATAGTTTGGGCTGGCTGCCTGGCTTCATTAATTATGGGATTAGACGGGAACAATTCTTGGCTTCTGTGCCACCGCCTTGGGTACAGAGATACTCAAGTCCTAGAGAGAGGATCACGACCTCCCCAGAAGGATTCAGGCACTCAGGAACTGAAAACAACATGGAGAAGCCCCAGAGGGGTGTTGAGCTCTGGTCAGCAGACGTTTGAGTGTTGCCCAGTGTAGATACTGTGGTCTGACCAGGGATGCAGACACAGCTGGACACAGTCCCTGTCCTTAAACAACTTACCTTCAGGTCTGAGATCAGTGAGGGCATGGAAGATAAGACCGAAGGAAATGCCAAGTGGAATGGAATAACTGCTTACATTTTAAATCGTGTTTCTTAAAGTGTGGTCCCAAGACCACTTGTGTCCGAATTACCACTGAAACTAGACTTGCTTAATCATATCCCCTGAGAATGAGATTTTTTTTTTTTGCTTAAGGAACTTTAGCCTTTTGCCAAATTTAATACAGATCAAGAAGAGATAGACCTACCCTTCCAGATCTGGTTCTTACCTCAGGAATGTCAAGTTGCTTGAGCAATATTTATACTTGGAACTTTAAGGCAGCTTAGCCTCCTTGTGTAAATAAAAGTGTTTGTCACATATGAGAACTCTCACATGGAGTGCCTCTCCCAAGTCAGTTGTCATCAGTTGCAATACAGTTACCAGAATATTGAATTTAGCTGGCTTGCCAGGGAGCTTCAGCCAGGAAGGTCCTGGGCAGGAAAGTAAACCTGTTGTATAACATGCCCTTGTCCTGTTCTTTGGTGAAGCTCATTTTCTCTACACAGATTAGAGAGAGGAGGCCAGAGGAGGGGCCCTCATGCATCCAGCGGAGCCCTGCTGTGCTGCCCGCTGCCGCAGGTGCAGGGAGGGACTTCCTAACCTGCGTGACTTTTCCTGGCTCTGTGACTTTGATTTGGAAAAGCAACAAAAGCTTCTCAGGTTCTTTCAAAGATGAAACAGTTTCTTTTTTGTTTGTTTGTTTTGTTGTTGAGACACAGTCAGTTGTGTTACCCAGGCTAAAGTGCAATGGCACAATCTTGGCTCACTGCAACCTCCATCTGCTGGGTTCAAGTGATTCTCATGCCTCAGCCTCCTGAGTAACTGGGATTACAGGCAGGCACCACCATGCCCAGCTAAGTTTTGTATTTTTAGTAGAGACAGGGTTTTGCCATGTTGGCCAGGCTGGTCTTGAACTCCTGGCCTCAAGTAATCTGCCCGCCTTGGCCTCACAAAGTGCTGGGATTACAGGCATGAGCCACGGTGCCTGGCCCAAAATTTCTTTTTTTAAACCAGCACCTTGGGAAGATCACCCAGATACAGTGCAAAATAAAGTTCTAGAGTTAAAACCTCAGGGCTGTATTTACAGCCAAACCCTTGTGATAGGAAGCATATGTCCAGAAACACATCCTAAATCTCCTTTGGAGGCAGGGTAGTGCAGTGGTATAAGAGCGAGCTTGGGAATCTGACTGCCTGGGTCCGCCACTTGGCAGGTCTGAGGCCTTGGGAAAAGTGCTTCTCTCTAAGAATCATATGTTGATACCTGCTGTCTGGGATTATGGTTAGGATTAAATGAAATGATCTGGGGAGAGTGCATGGTGACTAGCACTCAGTAAATGATAGTTTCTTTTTTTTTTTTTTTTTTTTTTTTTTTGAGACGGAGTCTCGCTCTGTCGCCCAGCCTGGAGTGCAGTGGCCGGATCTCAGCTCACTGCAAGCTCCGCCTCCCGGGTTCACGCCATTCTCCTGCCTCAGCCTCCCGAGTAGCTGGGACTACAGGCGCCCGCCACCTCGCCCGGCTAGTTTTTTTTTGTATTTTTTTAGTAGAGACGGGGTTTCACCGTGTTAGCCAGGATGGTCTCGATCTCCTGACCTCGTGATCCGCCCGTCTCGGCCTCCCAAAGTGCTGGGATTACAGGCTTGAGCCACCGCGCCCGGCCGATAGTTTCTATTAGTATTATTAGTTTCATCATCCTTGATCAGAGTTGTCATTAAGTCACAAAATGGACTGGTTTGGGGTTTGGCCAAGGGGTAGAGAGGCAGAGGATGGGAGAGAAGACAGGAGACGAGGAGAGTGACTGATAGACAGCTGGAGGAGTGTCCTTGGGAGTTGCGTATCTCTTGTCCTTGTTTTCACATCACCCCACAGCCTGGCATTTTCTCTGATACTGAAGGTCAAGGAGCGCTTTGGCCCACTTTGCGCTGATGACTGAAACTGGACCTGTGACTCTTTTTTTTTTTTTTTTGGTCTGCTGGGATGGGCTGGGAGCAGCATCCTGGCTGTTCGACCTCCCTGGACACCCTTTTGTCTGCGCTACTCAGTTTCTGTTGTGATTCTCGCCACACAGAGAGCTCAGAAACAATTTGAGTGACTATAAGTTAGCTCCTTTATGGGCAGAAATAATCCTTCCCTGAGGACAGGCGCACGGACACACTTCTACCTTGGAAATTGAGTGAGAGTTGATAGGATGGACTGGAGATGAACTTGGAAGAGATTTAGAGTTCCCTTGTGGGCTAAGGTGAGAAAGTTTGTACGGCTTTTTAAAAAGTAATATTTAATCACCTGTTTCCCTCATCTCCCACACCTGTTCAGTGTACAAATCATGAGTGTGGCTGGGTGCAGTGGCTCATGTCTATAACCTCAACACTTTGGGAGGCTGAGGTGGAAGAATCATTTGAGTCCCAGAATTTGAGTCCAACCTGAGAAACATAGCAAGACCCTGTCTCTAAATTTAAAAAAATAAATAAATAAAATATAAATAAAAATCATGGCGCAGTGGCTCATACCTGTAATCCCAACACTTCGGGAGGCTGAGGCAGGTGGATTGGTTGAGCCTAGGAGTTCAAGACCAGCCTAGACAACTTAGTGAGACCCTGTCTCTACAAAAAAATATAAAAATCAGCTGGGCATGATGGCATGTGCCTGTAGTCCCACCCACTTGGGAGGCTAAGGCAGGAGAATCACTTGAGCCCAGGAGGTGAAGAGTGCAGTGAGTCAAGGTGGCGCCATTGCACTCCAGCCTGGGTGACAGGAGGGAAACCCTATCAAAAAATATATATATAATATAATAATGACTACTATTCTAGGAATGAGTCGAGAGCTCTCAGTTTCTTACCTTAACCTTTCATTTCTTAACCTTCACCTCTTCCATTCTTGCTTCATTCTTCCGTTCCATCTCCTTCTGTTCCTTAAGAGGCATAAATATAATAATTGATCATTTTCTGTGTGTCATGTACGTGGTGTTATTTCATTTAAACATTATAACAGGCCTGTGGGGTACTATTATTATCCCTATGTTAGATGACATAACTAAGATTTAGAGAAAACTTGCTTAGATCAACAGTTAATAATGTGAACTTGAAACCCAGATCCTTTTAACCCCAAAGACCATGTTTCTGTAAATTCTTACCATTTTCAGTGTGAAGCATACTTTTACATGAGGACAAAAATCATTTTCATAAAAATGTTGAGTATCCTCCCAACAAAAATCCAATTTTATATTCCCCTTCTGAGAAATAAAATGGAAGCAAGGGCTTAAAAATCATCTCATTCAGTTTCCCACCAATGTAGTCATCCCTTCTCCTGTAGCTATGACAGATGATTATAGTTTACTATTTTCAAGGCAATTAATCTTAAAATTAATTAGAAGATTAATTGTTAGAAAACTCTTATTTTTTTTTTCTTCTTTGTATGTGAAGAAAAATCTTAGAAAAATCTAAACTAAAAATCTATCACCTCTAACTTTTACCTGTTAATCCCAGAGCAACACCTGGGTGAGCCTCCTCTTCTCTAAGTCATGTCCCTTTGGACAGAAAAGTCACATATCCCCTAAATCTTGTCTCTGGCAGGCCAAGTAGCATCCCCAAGTCTCAGTAGTTGCAGGTGGATGGTGGTTTCTGGGGTCCTCACCATCTGTGTCACCATTCTCCTTTCCGTTTCCTCCTCCCCACCTTGGTGATATCAGGAACTAAGCTCATTGTGCCAGAAGTGTCCTGGGCTCCCATGAGTTTATACTGGTGACACTTTGTAGTTATTCTGCTTTGAGGCTCAGTCTCTTCCACAATTGGAAGAGGAGAGCTGAATCAGTCATCTCTCACTGCCTAACAGTCTACCCCCAAACTTAGTGGCTTCAGACAGCAATCATTTATTAGCTTATGATTCTGGGGTTTAACAATTTGGGCTAACCTGGGCAGATTTTCTGCTGATTTAGCCCAGGCTCACTCATATGGCTGTGGTTGGCTGGTGAGTTGGTTGGACACTCTCACCCACCTTTTTGTTGTTGTTGTTTTTTGAGAGTCCCACTCTGTCACCCAGGCTGAAGTACAGTGGCAGGATCACAATGCATTGCAGCCTCAACCTTCCAGGCCCAAGCGATCCTCCCACCTTAACCTCCCGAGTAGCTGGGACTAGAGGCACACACCACCATGCCTGGCTAATTTTCAGATTTCATCATAGAGGTGGGGTCTCACTATGTTGCCCAGGCTGATTTCAAACACCTGGGCTCTCAAGTAATCCTCCCGCCTTGGCCTCCCAAAGCACTGGAATTACAGGCTTGGGCCACCACACCCAGCATGGCTGGGACTCTTGGTCCTAGATGACCTCCTTCACATCTAGCAGTGGGCAGGCTTCAGCCAGCATGACAGGAGTGACCAGCCCACATGTCTCTCATCCTTCAGCAGGCTAGCTCAGGCTTCTCCATGTGGTGGTTGGGTTCTAACAAGAGTAAGAGAAGGCAAACCTTCATGAGCTTAATAGGCACTTTCAAGCTGTAGCGCGAATGAGGCCAGACGCCTTTCTAGTCCATGTGTTCAGGAGATTCATAGTTTCCTAAATCTGTGGCTTTAAATTTTTTGACTTGCAACTAACTGACATACAATTTTACGTTATGATAGAGCACACTTCCCATCCAACCAGAAACAAATGTTTCACAGTAGCAAATGTTACTGTGGGTGATTAACTGTGATCTTTTCTCCTTGTATTTATTTTGTACCTGTATAACCTTCAGTTTGAGAAACACTGTCCTAGGTAGTAAAACAGTTTCTCATTCTTACTGTGTCTGGAATTGGTTCCTTCTGGTGGGTTTTTGGTCTCGCTGACTTCAAGAATGAAGCCACGGACCCTCGCAGTGAGTGTTACAGTTCTTAAAGATGGTGTGTCAGGAGTTTGTTCCTTCAGAGGTTCAGATGTGTCCGGAGTTTATTCCTTCCGGTGGGTTCGTGGTATCACTGACTTCAGGAGTGAAGCCGCAGACCTTTGCAGTGAGTGCTACAGCTCTTAAAGGTGGCGCATCTGGAATTGTTTGTTCCTCCCGGTGGGTTCGTGGTCTCGCTGACTTAAGGAGTGAAGCCACAGACCTCTGCAGTAAGTGTTACAGCTCATAAAGATAGTGCAGACCCAAAGAGTGAGCAGCAGCGAGATTTATTTTGAAGAGCAAAAGAACAAAGCTTCCATAGCGTGGAAGGGGACCCGAGTGGGTTGCCGCTGTTGGCTGGGGTGGCCAGCTTTTATTCCCTTATTCCACATCCTGCTGGTTGGTCCATTTTACAGAGCACTGATTGGTCCATTTTACAGATTGCTGACTGGTTCATTTTATAGAGTGCTGATTGCTGTGTTTACAATCCTTTGGCTAGATACAGAGTGCTGATTGGTGCATTTACAATCATTTAGCTAGACACAGAGTGCTGATTGGTGCGTTTTTACAGAGTGCTGATTGGTGCATTTAAAATCCTTTAGCTAGGCAGAAAAGTTCTCCAAGTCCCCACTCTACCCAGGAAGTCCAGCTGGCTTCACCTCTCATTATCATTACAGCCAGAGTGGTTCTGCAGATGCACATGTATGTTCTAAGAAAACTATAGCCTTATCGTTTGGATTTTCTCTACCTGGTTTTTCCAGTGCTGAAGAAAGGAAGTGGTTTGCATGTGTTATAGGCAAAAAAAGAACCAAAGGATTTGTGTTTCTCCAGTCCTGGAGGAGGAGGAAAACTCTAACCTAATAGCCCTAACACTAGCTATCTGGACAGAAATATCCCCAAGATGAAATCAGTAATTCATGTAGCTACCTCAGCTCGATGGAAATGCCTTCAAGCATCTAAACCCCTTTTTTGTAGATTGAACTTTTTTTTTTCTGAGACAGAGTCTCACTGTGTCACCCAGGCTGGAGTGCAGTGGCGTGATCTTGGCTCACTGCAACCTCCACCTTCCGGGTTCAAGCAATTCTCCTGCCTCAGCCTCCCGAATAGCTAGGACTACAGGCATGTGCCACTATGCCCGGCTAATTTTTTTGTATTTTCAGTAGAGACGGGATTTCACCGTGTTAGCCAGAATGGTCTCAGTCTCCTGACCTCGTGATGCGCCTGCCTTGGCCTCCCAAAGTGCTGGGATTACAGGCGTGAGCCACCGCGCCCGGCCAGGTTGAACTTTTATAAGTTGGGTTTCTTGAGTGGATCCACCCAGTGACAGGAAGTGCCTTTTGTAGACTGTACTCCATGGTTCTCCACTGTGTGGGTTGTCTGTTGAAATTCTGCGTGTGTAAACACTTTGACAACTGTAACATGTTAGGTAAATGTTAGAAATGATTATGGATAAATTTGCATTATCACATATCATTAAGTGACCATGCATTAACATTTGTCTTGGACAATGGTTTATACTTGTCCCAGTCTAATTTCAGAGCATTCTCAAAAGGATCTTGTTTTAAACAATAAATCTTACAGTAACCTGCTTAAAATGAACTCTTGTGAGTTTGAGTAACATGATTCTGAGCCTCACAACCAGGACCAGCAATGATGGCAGATAGGTTTCATCTCAAGCTCTGACTATAGCTGATTGATGGTGACTGCAGAGTTTTGTGTTGAGAAGGATTCTGGGGAAGAGAGTATCTTTGCCAGAAAAGGGTGCTGTGACCTACAGTAGCAAGCTGGGGTAGGGATTGGGGTGGGGACTGACAGCATCTAGCTTGGACTGATTTACTACTACTAATTTTACTACTATTCATATTTACATTTACTACTACTTGGAATAGTTACTTCTATCCAAGTAGAACCCATCTGTGAGGCCTTGCCTGACACAGTCAGCTCATGCTCAGCTTTGGCCCACAGCTGCACAAACATTAGATTCAGTAGTAAGGACTATCCCGGGTAACCCCTTAAGCACTTTATGTGTTATCTCAGTTAATCCTCACAGTATGAGGTACTGTCTTGTCATCATCCTTATTTTATAATAAGTCTGAACTTACAAAGTTATGTAATGTGTTCTAAGTTACACAGATACTGTGCAGTAGAGTGGTTGAAGTTCTCTGCCTTCCTGCCCACTTGAAATGTGGCTATTGGGACTAAATTTAAATGTTAACTAATTAAAATGTAAATACTATGTGTAGCTACATATGCAGAGGAGCTCTACATACTTATTTTCTCCTTGCTTTTTCATGTAACTGTGTCTTGAAGCCTTTTCCATATCTATACATAAAGAACATTTCATTCTTTTTTATACTTGTGTAATATTCCTGGGCATAGATACACTTTTGTTTAATCAGTTTGCTCTTGATGGATATTCTAAGAGTTCTGCAGTGAATAGCCTCATACTGAACCATCTGCATATATGTTGGTAGAAGCCAGAACTATTAGCAATACATGAGAAGTAATTTAGTCATGGTTTCTTATTTCATTTTTCACTTCACAATAAGCAAGTATGAGGAAGGTGGAGAGTGACATTCCAGCTGTAGAGGACCTAGAAACATGAGCAGAAAAGAGGTTTGTTTGTTCTGGATTACCTAGCATGTCTGGTGTAGAGCTCAGGTTTGAAAGCTGAGATTTTGCATCATTGAGACTCTGGTGGATGTTTGCAAATGGTTTTCAGTGATTCTCATTATCCAGAAATGAGGGCAGGGGTGTATAGTCTTTCAGTTATTATGTCAACAGAGACCAGGTGCCAGGTGGCTGTTAGAATTTGCACTACATGGTTCTTTCCATTATCAATAGATGGGCCTGCAGAATGTATTTATCTAAAAAATTTGTGCTAGGATATAGAATATGCTTGTTTGAAGCGCCATGGACAGTTTCGTTCTCTGCCATCCTTACTTAAGACTGGTGGTCCTTAAAGGCAATTTGAGACTGTGACTTAGATATTCTCCACGATCCTGTGTGTTCTTCTTCTGAGTGGGCAGGTAGATTCTCCTGCTACCTATGTCTTTGATTCTGATCTGAATTAATCACTGACTATTCCTCCATTCACTCAGATGAACATTGTTCCCATGGTGTGTGGGGTTGATAGCATGGCTGACCAGGTCATGGATAGCCATTTTTGAACAGGCTGATAGGTGTGTGGTCTATCCCAAACTGCTCCTACTTGGCTGCTCTGAAAAAATATGGAAATAAGTATTGACTAGTATCGACTTAGGGAGCATCTGTGGGTTTCAGTTACCTCCATAGTTTCTGTTTTCTGGTTGGCTAACAGGCCTTGGGACTTGCTGAAACTTGTCTGCTTTGGATTTGGGGTCTGTTAAAATATCTAAATGTGAATGATTTAAAATCAGAATAAAGAAAAACAAATACTGGGAAAATTTGGAAAAGATAGGCAAGTATGAAGAACACAATAACATTTGCTTGTCACCTTACCAACAAGAAAGGATGTATTCATGCAACAAATGTTTGTTGTGCATCTACTATATCAACACTTCAGTGTGCATGTGAATCTCTTGGGGATTGTGTTACAGAGCAGGTTCTGACTCAGCAGGTCTGGGGTGGGGCCTGAGGGTCAGCATTTCTAACACGCTCTCAGGGATATTTTCACTGCTGGTCCATGGACTACACTTTTAATAGGATCTGACCATAGGCTGGATCTTATGCTAGTGCTTGTGTTTTCTTGCAATCCTTTTTAAATGTGTGTGTTTTTTTAATTGTGACAAAATACACATAACATAAAAGTTACCATCTTAACCACTTTTAAGCATACGGTTTAGTAGGGTTAAGAATATTCACATCGTTTGTGTTGAAAACAACGAAAATATTGAAAAGAATTAGATGTCCAGAATTCTTTTCATCTTGCAAATCTGAAACTCTATATTCATTAAGCAACAGTTCCTCAATCCACTCTTTCCCCAGTCCCTGGAAACCACACTTCGACTTTCTGTCTCTATGAATTTCATTACTCTAAGTACCTCATATAAGTAGAATTATACATTATTTATCCTTCTGTGTCTGGCTTATTTCAATTAGCATAATGTCTTCAAGGTTCATCCATGTTGTAACATGTGTCAGAACTTCCTTTTTAAGACTGGATAATATCCCATTGCATGTATAGACCACATTTTGCTTATCCATTTATCAGCTGATGGACACTTGGGTTGCTCCCACCTTTTGGCAATTGTGCATAGTGTTGCTATGAACACGGGTGTATGTATAGACCACACTTTGCTTATCCATACATCAGTTGATGGACACTTGGGTTGCTTCTACCTTTTGGCAATTGTGCATAGTGTTGCTATGAACGTGGGTGTACAAATATCTCTTTGAGACCCTGCTTTCAATTCTTTGGGGGTATATACCCAGAACAGAATTGCTTGATCATATGTTAGTTCTATTTTTCATTCTTCGAGGAACTGCCAATTTGGTTTTCCACAGTGGCTGCGGTATTTTACAATTCTACCAACAGTATACAAGGGTCCTGATTTCTCTGCATCCTTATCAACACTTATTATTTTCTGTGTTTTTGCTAGTAGCTATCTAAGTGGATCTGAGGTGGTATTATTTATTAATTGCACACTTGCAATCATATGGGATGTACAATTTTGCATCCTTTTTGTTAAATGTAACATTCTATCGTAAGCGTTTTCCTCTGCAGTTTGAATTTTGATAGAAAGCCTTTTCAGTCTCCTTACTCTTTTAAGTGAAGTTGTTCACATTGATCTTTTTTCCTCTGTGGTTTCTTTCTTTGATTTCCAGCTTAGAAAGCTTCCCTATGTAGAGATCAAATAAACATTCACCAAGTTGAATCTATGTTTAAAATACTTCATTTTTAACATATGCATTGAATACTCTGGCATTTGGTTGTTCTTTAAAAGCCCTTTGACTGCAAAGAATTACACAAAATGTAAATAGTGGTTCTCCCTGGGTGATGAGATTATTCATAATTATTTTTTCATGTATTGCTTTTATGAGTGAAAAAGTACATGTTATTTAAACCACAAAGGACCACCCTCTTGCCCATAGAATGAGCCCGGGTCAGCTCTGGAAGAGATGGGGACATGGAATGTGGAGAATCTAGCTGATGGCGAATTCTTCCTGGACCTCCACTTCCTCCATAGTAAAAAGAAGGATGGACTGTAGGGTCCTTTCTGGCCTCAAATTCGTCAGGTTTAGGCCCAACTTGATAGTGTCAACCTAAAATAATCAAAAAGGTCAGAATCTAGTTTAAAGAGAGTTTAATTAAGTGCAAAGGTTAAAAGTGAGCCTGCCGGCCGGGCACAGTTGCTCACACCTGTAATCCCAGTACTTTGGGAGGCTGAGGCAGGCGGATCACGAGGTCAAGAGATCGAGACCGAGCCAGCCAACATGGTGAAACTCTGTCTCTACTAAAAATAGAAAAATTAGTTGGGCGTGGTGGCGTGTGCCTGTAGTCCCAGCTGCTGGGGAGCCTAAGGCAGGAGAATCGCTTGAACCCAGGAGGCGGAGGTTGCAGTGAGTCAAGATTGCATGCAGCACTGCACTCCAGCCTGGCGACAGAGTGAGACTCTGTCTTTTAAAAAAAAAAAAAAAAAAAAAAAACCATGTGAGCCTGCCCAGAAAGAACAGATTCCAAGAAATTAGGATTTCAGCATGTTTCTGTGTAAGGCTTAATGCATAGTTACAATGATCTGATTAGTCAAGGTGGTCTTTTTGAGTGGTGGGGGAGGTATATTTAACATTCCACACTGCAGATTAACCATCATTGGGTCTTGGACTGACGCTTTCTGGTGTGAGTTAGGTACAGGACAATGAAGGAGGCAGTTAATGTAGAACAAAGATCAGCAATTAGAAGTGGGAAGATCTGGTCTCTCCTAGTCATTTACAATGAGGAAGTCAAGAATAGTGGGGCAGAGAGTGAAGCAGAATAGCAAGCATGCAAGTTATACATAACCCAGTCTCCAAGGCCTAACTTCCCCCTTGGCATAATAAATTCAGAGGGTCCTGAAATTTTTATTTTTATTTGAAAACAGGCGGCCATTCCTTGGCTGAAGTAGTACATCCCCAGCCTAATTAAATAGTACACCTTTTTAGAGAGAAAGGGGTGAGAAGGCTGTGGACAGAGTGAATGGCAAAGGGTTAGCTGGGGGCGGAGGGGGGGAGGGCATTGCCAAGCTGGGGGTTAGGACCTCCTGCAGGTGGGTGTCCATCCAGCTGGGACTCAGGGCCGTAGAGCAGAAGGGTTAAAAGGGATAATGTGGGTAAGGTATTTGAAACAGTGCCTGACACCTGGTAGGCACCAAATTAGTGCTGTTTTTGCCCACCCTGTCCCTTCCTTGCCTCTTGCCCCTGCCATGCCATTTTCTCCACCTTCCCTGCCTCCTCTTTCTCTCCTCCCTTAGTCTCCCTGATCCTCTCCATTTCTCTTGCACTATCTCCTCTTCTCTCCTTCCCTTAACCTCTGTCCTCTTCCTTCTTTTCCCTCCTCCCTGGACATGTTAGTTCTAGATAAAATCTGTGCCTATTGTTGGCCATGCCACGGGCTATGACTGAGCTTTGCCCCAGGGGCCTTCCTGCTGCCCTGAAGGTACCCAGTCTCCTCCCCAGGTAAGGCCCACTAAGCCTCGGAGCTCCGCCCTGGCTACCCTTTCTCCCAGCTTTCCCTGACGTCATCGCCAGGTGTCGCTGTGTTGCCTGTTTGACCACATAGGTCGCTGTGGTACAGGGATAGATATATATATATGTATATATATAAAAAACATTTTTTTTTCTTTGAGATGGAGTTTTGCTCTGTTGCCCAGGTTGGAGTGCAGTGGCGCAATCTCGGCTCAGTGCAACCACCGCCTCCCGAGTTCACGTGATTCTCCTGCCTCAGCCTCCTGAGTAGCTGCGATTACAGGAGCCCGCCACCACGTCCGGCTAAGTTTTGTATTTTTAGTAGAGATGGTGTTTCACCATGTTGGTCAGGCTGGTCTTGAACTCCTGACCTCGTGATCCGCCCGCCTCGGCGTCCCAAAGTGCTGGGATTGCAGGCTTGAGCCACTGTGCCCGGCAGTACAGTTACATTTTTTTGTGTGCTTGTTGAAACAACATCAATCTCTGTTTACCAGTCTCCAAGCTCCATGAGGATGAGGACTTGTCTGCTTTTATTCCCTTGCATCCCCTGCACCCAGCATGGTGTCTGAAATTAGTGGGTGCTCAATAAATATTTTCAATAAAAGATTCTACCCTACAATAGGGCAAATATAAATTAGCAACAAGTGCAGGCTTTGGAGACACTCAGATCTGGGTTTGAATTGCTGACTGTAGATGGACAGCATGACTTAGGTAATTGATTTATGCTCTTTGGGCCTCAATTTCATCGTCTGTAAAATGGGGATAATGTGGCACCTCTCTTGTGGGCTGTAATAAAGATAAATGAAATCTTATATGAAGTACCCATCTACTCAAGTTTCTTTTAAATTTCATTTGCATAGCATTACAGGATTTGTGAATTAGTGTATATTTTAAGGCCTAAGACTTAAGACAATTCATGATTTCATGGGTAACAGAATTTTATACATCTATGTAAAGACCCAGGACTGGCCATCAGCAAACCTGAGTCCTCCAAGTTCTGTCTTAGTTAGTTATTGACCTTTGCTCCACGGGCCTTCCTTCTGCCTGGAAGGCTCCCCAGCCTCCTCCCCAGGTAAGACCCACCTGGAGGCCATACCGGATTGTAGGATGCAAGGTGAACATGACTCAGTCTCCTGCATCTTAATCTGCAAGACGAAGAGTTTGGGTAGGATTAAACGCATCATGCAGGCAGTACCCCTATGGCTTTGGCTCTGTCTGCTTCATAGCTGTAGTAGTATTTGATTGCTATTCTTTCTTTGAAAGTTTATTTTTATTTATTTATTTTTTGGAGACAGTGTGTGCCATTATCCAGGCTGGAGTGTGGTGGCATGATCATGGCTAACTGCAGCCTTGACCTCCTGGGCTCAGCTGATCCTCTTGCTTCAGCCTCCTGAGTAGCTAGGACTACAGGTACAGCCACCATGCCCAGCTAGTTTTTTATTTTTTGTAGCGACAGGATCGCACTATGTTGCCCAAGCCGGTCTCAAACTCCTGGGCTCAAGAAATGCTCCCTCCTCAGCCTCCCAGTGCACTGAGATTCCAGGTGGAAGCCACTGTGTCCAGCCTAAGTGTTTACTTTAAAAGACAACTTCATACCAGTAAATGTCACCAGTAGAAGGTAACAACAACAAAAGCCAGTAGAATGAAAACAAGACAGTGTTATAAAATTCTTGCCAGATATTACTACCTGCCAAGGCTCAGAGTCTGAGGCCTCTTCAGACTTTGTGAAGAAGGGAAATTAGCACACGCTGGAGAGATGGGAACCACTTAATGGCACTGCAGCGAGACATTCTGCACTCGCTTAGGACCATGAGAGCTGAGAAGGGCACGAGTGATTCAGTGTCATTTGGTTTTGTGTGTATCCCTAGTCCCCATTTCTCACTTTGGGAAGCACTGGATTAGATCATAGACCTGGAAGGAACCTTAAAGATTACCTGCCCCACCTATCATTTTGTAGACGGATGAGCTGAGCCTGATGTGGAGGTGGCTGCTCATGCTCTTGACCCAGGCTTGTGAAGACCTGTGCCCTTGATTCTCAAAATGCAGGAGTTGAAAGACAGACAGACAGATAGATATGCAGGAGTTGAAAAATAGGCAGGCAGGTAGACAGAGAGATAGATATGCGGGAGTTGAAAGATAGATAGCTAGCTAGCTAGCTAGCTAGCTAGATAGATAAGGCCTGTGCCTGACTATGCTTGTGTAGTGTTACAGAAACCAGCTGAGACATGGAGAGTACCAGCAGTGTGGCCACAGGACCCCAACTATGACCTGTTCACATGCAAACCACCTTTGTGGGCTGTAGTCAGTACTTTTATTTTAAGCTCAGCTCTAAAATATCTATGCACATTTTTGGACTGGCCTTCTGCTGGTCAGTCACATTTCTTTCTCTCTTTTTTTTTTTGGTTTTTTGTTTTTTGAGACGGAGTCTTCCTTTGTAGCCTAGGCTAGAGTGCAGTGGTGTGATCTCAGCTCACTGCAACCTCCGCCTCCCGGGTTCAAGCGATTCTCCTGCCTCAGCCTCTTGAGTAGCTGGGGCTGCAGGCGCACGCCACCACGCCTAGCTAATGTTTTTGTATTTTTTATTAGAGATGGGGTTTCACCGTGTTGGCCAGGATGGTCTCAATCTTCTGACCTTGTGATCCACCCGCCTCGGCCTCCCAAAGTGCTGGGATTACAGGCGTCAGCCACCGCACCCGGCCCATTTCTTTAGAACAGGGTGTGTCACTTATAAGTAGACTCTGGTCCCTTCAAAACCCTCCGGCTCCTCCAAAACATTTTTCTTGCTCTATTTGATCCACAAGAAAAATGAAGCTGCTCTTTCATATTGGTCAGAAGAGGTAACACTTGAGACAAATGCATCTAGTACCATTCCAGAGGCACAAAGGAGTTTGGGGTACAGGTTATACTTTTTGATTTTTTATAAACCATACAGATAAAAGTGGACAACAGAGAAAATACTGAGTTCAACGTGGAGATTGGGCTGGGCGCAGTGGCTCATGCCTGTAATCCTAGCACTTTGGGAGGCTGAGATGGGAGGATTGTTTGAGCCCAGGAGTTGAAGACTAGCCTGGGCAACATAGATCCCGTCTCTACAATATTTTTTTAAAAATTAGCTGGGCGTGGTGGCACACATGTAGTCCAGTTACTCAGGAGGCCAGGGAGCGACGATTCCCTTGAGCCTGGGAGGTCAAGGCTGCAATGAGCCGTGATTGCACCACTGCACTCCAGCCTGGGGGACAGAGCAAGACACTGTCTCAAACAAACAAACAGAGTATACCAAAGGGGGTTAAAACAAAATGAAATATAGTGTTTTAAGTCCTGGTCCTCCTCCTCCATGCCCTGCCTCCCCGCCACCCTTGCCAAAAAAATTATTGTATAAATTATATATAGAGAACAAAACTAGGCCTTAAGGTACTAGGATCGTTTTGTTCCTCTCCATCCGTGAATTTAATTCCACAGTCCTTCCTTCAACACAACACTACCCCAACCCCCAATCCCTCCCACTACATTGCCAATCCCTGGGTGGCAAATCCAACAGCTTGGCCAAAAATTACTTGGAGAGGCCTCTAGTTGTGTCAAAGATTCTGTCTTTGTACATCTATCAGCTTTTGCTGCAACACAGCCCACTCTCCCCTAACTCAGCTGCTTAAAATAACAAGCATTTAAGATTGCTTTTGAGTTAGGGATCAGCTGGTCGGGCTCACTCATGTGTCTGCAGTTAGCTGAGTATTGGGTGGAAAGCACTGCTGTGTCTGCTTTTCCCAGCCCTGATTTGTGAAGCCTTTTTTGCTTCTCAGCAGGGGTTTGGTCTTCCTGAGCACCATCCTGTGTCTTCTCCCTGCACCCTGGGTCGGGCTGTCCATTATGGTTCTCTCAATAGAAGTTTGAGCCTGGGAGACTTGTCATGGATCAACGTGTATTGCAGTTGGGTCCTTTGTATTGCAGTTGGGTCCTTTGTATTGAAGTCCACTGCAGTTTACCCTTCTAACCACATCTGCTTCCACTTTCCTCCACCTCATCACACACAGCCTCATGAACGCCTTTTAGCTATTCATCTCTCTGAGCTGGTGGTGAGCTTTTGAGAGCAAAGAACACGTTGCCTTTCCCCTGCTGTATTACCACCATCTGGCCCCCAATGCATTACACACAGTAGGTGCTCAGTAAATATCTGATGACTGAGATAAATGAGTGAATGAATGAAATTATTGATGAAACCAGGAATGAGGTAGAGTGAGGTCTTGATGGCCCCCCAAGAGTAAAATAACTGGAATTCCCCTTATTAATTTTTACGCTGTCACTTTAAGCCCCCATTGAATCCCAAAGGACATACAGACATGGTCTGAAGGGCCTAGTTCTTAACAGTACCAATGTTTGTTTAAATTTTCCTAACTCTACCCAGGTGTGGTGGCACGTGCCTGTAGTCCCAGCTTCTCAGGAGGCTGAGGTGGAAGGATCACCTGAGCCCAGGAGGTCAAGGCTGCAGTGAGTTGTGATCACACCACTCTACTCCAGCCTGGGTGACAGAGTGAGATCCTGTCTCAATCAATCAATCAATCCAACTCATTGCAGTAAATACTACAGGTTTGCCTCGGGTTGCAAATGTTTGGCTTCCCCAGGAGGCAGCTGTAAAGGCGAAAGCAAGTGTATTCCAGTGAGATCATGGGGAGGGATTCCTGGTTCTGATTTACTTTTCCACTTGGCTTACTAGACTTAGATTCCTGGTGTCTCATAGCCCCCCATTGGTTGACGCTCAGTCCCCCAGAACCACGCTTGTTCTCTCTGACCTTGTGAAAGTTACTTGATGCCAGGGAACACTGTGAACCACAGCCTTTCTCTCCCTGTGAGTACGTGAGCAGCTGTTTCCAAGATTAGAATAAAGGTGGTAGTGATGGTGGGAGGTTCCTGGCCTGCTTTCTACAAAGTGTCAGTAGGAGAATTGGATTAATGGGTATTTATCTAATAACCTGTTCTGCTGGCATAGAATGAGAATTTCACAGGTACAGCTGCATAGCCTTGATATCTACAGCTATTCTTTTGTGAGGGAGGAGGGCATCAGAATTCTGATCATTGTGCAGAGCAGTGGCTCTCAGCCTTGGCTGCACATCAAGTCATCAGGGAGCTTTAAAAAGTACAGATGCCTGATCCCACCGCAGAAGTGCCAGTTCCATTGGCCGGGGTGTGGTCTGGGATTCAGGATTTTTAAATCTCCCAGGTAACTCTGTGCAGCCAAAGTGGAGAACCGCTTGTTTAGTTTATCCGTTCTATGTCCAGAAAGGGACAATAATTATAATCTGTTAGAATTATTTGAAGTTTTGTGGTTGTTAAAGCATATAGGTTTATATACTGGGATGAATTATAGTTGGGTTAGAAAAACAGATTCTTCAGGGGATGAAAATAAATGTCTCCAACATGTTCTGCAGCCGCTTGGCTGCCCCCACCTTTTGTTATCATCCCCTACTCCATCTCATCAAATTGTCTTGAGAGTAATTGTGAGAAAAAGTAGCAACTGCCCTAACACATGAATTTGCAAGATGCTCTTTACTGCATTCTCTCATTTACTCCTCACACCAGGAAAGTCAGCTAAGAAACAAACCGTTTCTCAGTGGAAAGTCCAGAGGGGAGAGCTGACAGGCTCAGCTAGGATTGAGTGCCCACTGTGGCCCCAGCAGCGGCTTCTGTGGGATGGACACAGGTGCCTGGTCCCACCTCCTCTGCTGCAGCAGCCACGTGCAGACACGCACTGCTGTCGGGAGGACTGATGTTAACAAATCAGGGTCATTCTTGTCCCCTGTAGGAAAGCCTATGGGAGACTGAGCCATCACTAGAACATGTTTGCTAAATAGAGATGCAGAGAAAAGGGAGCTTAGGGGCCGGAGGCCGGCTTGATTGCGGAGAGGAGGGAGTGCAAAGTACTCAGCTACTGGGCCCTGTGCTCTCCCTTTGCTCCTCTTCGGGAGTCCACTCGGGTTCTTGTCTTTCTTCTGTGCTTCTGCCTTGCACCTGCTGCAGTTCATCAAGACACAGTTTATTTTACCATAGGTACATCTCAATATCCTTTGAAGACCTTCTAGGGTCATTTTCATGCTCTGGGGTGGATTTCTCTTCTGCCTGTGATGTTGTCTTCCAAGATAGGTTGATTCTTACTAGTTTCAAGGGGTGGTGCATTTTGACCTTAAACCAAATTCTGGTGCTTTCCCGGTCACAGGCGGTGGTATTCCATGTGAAAACAACTCAGTTTCAAATGGCTTGGGGCTGATACACATCACATCTCGAGTAAGCTCGGTGTTTGGATCAGAATCAAAACACAAGTCTTCTGAATTTTAATCAAATGCTTTTTCTCTCCTGCCCAAGTGAGTTTATTTTTGTTCTTTTCCACGGTTTCTTTTGTAGGGGTTCAGCTGTTGCAAAAATAATTGGTAATAATGTCAAGAAACTTCAGAAGTTTGCCTCCACAGTGAAGATGTGGGTCTTTGAAGAAACAGTTAATGGCAGAAAACTGACAGACATCATAAATAATGACCATGAAAATGTAAAATATCTTCCTGGACACAAGCTGCCAGAAAATGTGGTAAGACTTTGGGGTGAAACGTACATTGGTTCATTCCGCAAGTTATGCTTGGCGGAGCAGCATTGGGACTTGGAACTGGGAAAGCTGCTTTTCTTTTCCCCAGTTCCTTTCCACTACCAATTGGTTGGTTGATTTTGGTTTTTCTGACTCTGAAAATGGGTTTCCTATTAGTGTGCCAAGGATGCCTTAACAAAGTGCCAGACTGGTACCTTAAACAACAGAAATGTATCTTTTGTAATTCCGGAGGTTTTGAGTGTGAGATCAGGGTGCTGATAGGGTTGATTTCTTGAGGTCTCTCTCCTTGGCTTGTAGATAGCATCTTCTGTATTTTCACGTGGTCTTCCCTCTGATCCTGTCTCTATCATAATCTCCTCTTATAAAGATAGCAGTCATATTGGGTAAAGACCCACCCCAATGACTTAAGTTAATTACCTCTTTAAAGACACTGTTTCCAGATACAGTCACATTCTGAGTACAGCCCATAACAGACTTCCTGCTTGGCATTCAAAGTGCCAGCCACGTCTGGAACTAGCGAACTTGCCTTAGGCTGTTCATGCTCCCCAAGTAGCTCCTGGTATACCCTAAGTGCATGAGATCAGCTTGCTAGGACAGCTAATGCACTGGTCTGTAATTAAAGTCAGGGTCAAGGCCTAAATTACGGAAGGAGATAGAAGAAAATGGGAAAATGTAAGACTGACAGTTTAAATTCAAGCTTATTAAGTCTGGGAGAGAAAAATACAGGTTATTGCCTGACCTCCTTCTATTGACTTGCGGAGGAAGAAATAAATGAGCTTGGGGAGTGAAAAGGGTGTACCCTGCTGCTTGTCTGAATGGAATTGATGAACTTCTTCTGTTGTCAGATTCACCCCTTTGTGGTTTTCTATCATAATCTCTTTGAAAACCAGACAGTTGTGGCTGTCTGATTCCTATGGTTAACCCAAGAAGCTCGTCTCCTGTGTTAGTGAAATACCCTTTACTGCATATATTCACTCACCAAACCTTATGAGCATGCACTGTGCATGCAAAGCACAATGTTGGATGCTGGGGACAGAAGGAGGAATAAGACAGTGTTGCTTTCCTCAAGGAACTGAGCAGGGGAGACCGATATCTAAATCAGTAAATGTGGGGAAGTTTTAGTTACAGTATTTGTTAGTGTCAAGTACCGTGCTAAGCAATACATATAGTCTGATTTAATCCTCTCAATAACACTCTTAGGTTGATACTACTGGTTTTCCTATTAGGATGATGATTTTGATTATATAGTGGAGGAAACCAGGACTCAGAGAGGCTAATGAACTTGTCCAGGGTCACACAGCTAAGGGCTACGGTTCAGACTGATTCCTGGTGGACTCATCCCTAAGCATGCTGAATCTATTGCCTTCCAGACACTGATGACTTTCTGCTCTGGACTCGGGTGGGCCAGCATTTCCCTACAGTGATTCCTGGTGCAGTTGGTCGGGGAGGAAGAACCTTTAGGGTTGTGAGCTTAGAAGTTAAGTTGTCCAAGTATCTGCCGGAGAGAATGAAAGAGGCGGCTGTTCCCACTCCAATGGAAGGCCTCTGGGGTCATCTCTAATCCATTCTTGGGTCAGATCATTCTTTTGAGCTTCACTTTTCTCATTTTTATCAGAATTGGTTGCCCCCTCCCTTCGGTAAACTACATGTTTCATTGTTATATTCCTTCCACGCTGCCTGGTGCCAGTCCCTTGTGCACCTGTCTGTCTACCTCCGCATGCCCTCAGTGTGTGACCTTGCTTTCTGGTTCTTCATTCACCCACAGTCCCTAGCGCAGTGCTTTTCCTCCAGTGGATATTCAAGGAGTGTTGGGGGAAGTGAATCTGCTGAGTGGTTCTGTGAAGCTAGAGCCTCTGCTGTGAACAGGGAGATTGGGAGGGAAGGAACTGACACAGAGGAGTTGAGAGAGCCTGCCCCCCTTATGACTGACTCTACCACCTACCCCTGGTCACTGGGTATGGACAGAGGCAGGAGAATTCACTCCCAGAACGCTGCTGATGTCTAATAGATCTCTCGAACCTATTCTTCCTGTTTAAGTGAAAGTTTTGACCAACATGTCCCCAGTCCCTCACCCTCCAGCCTCAGGTAGCCACCTAAAAGACCAGTTTTTAATCATTGTTTTTCTTTCCAGTTCAAACAGGAGAGGTTTGTTGCGTTTCCATCAACACAAGCTCACTGTTTATGCTGTCATTTGATGTGCTGACTTCAGACTGAGACTTTTCTGCGTGAGACCCCCAAACTGCTGCCCACCTGACCCTTCCCCAGGTCCACACTCATCATGTGGCCCCTCCCACATGGGAGCCTTCTGTTACAGTGACTTCACCATGCCATTGCCTGCTCACTAAAAACTGAGCCCTTCTGGGTTTACGATTTCCCTTTAGATCTGAATGAAAATAATGTTCATTATTTTCTGAAGGCCGGGTGCAGTGGCTCACACCTGTAATCCCAGCACTTTGGGACCAAGTGCAGTGACTCACTCCTGTAATCCCAGCACTTTGGGAGGCCGAGGGGGGCGGATCACTTGAGGTCAGGAGTTCAAGACCAACCTGGCCAACATGGCAAAACCTCATTTCTACTAAAAATACAAAAATTAACCGGGTGTAGTGGTGCACACCTATAATCCCAGCTATACTCAGGAGACTGAAGCACGAGAATTGCCTGAACCCAGGAGGCGGAGATGGCAGTGAGCCAAGATTGCACCGCTGCACTCCAGCGTAGGCAACAGAGCAAGACTACATCTTAAAAAAAAAAAAAAAGGAATGCTCCGTCTAAAAAAAAAAAAAAGAAAATAATGCTCATTATTTTCTGTAATTGCAAAATGGTTGATCCTGTTTTCTAGCTCTATTTCCAGAGCCTGTGTTTGGAGCTCATCAAGGTAGAGGACTCTTTTGCATCCCTGTTCCAGCTTTAGCCAGTGACACCAGGATTTAGATTCCAGCACCCCCATGAAATATAGTTGCCATTGCCGCTCATCTTCTGCCTGCTTTTTAAAAAACTGCTTCACTTAGATATAATCCACAGACCATAAAATTCAGTGACTTTTTTTGTATATTTACATAGCTATGCAGCCATCACTACAGCCAATTTTAACACATGTTCGTCATCTTGAAAAGAAATCTTATACCCTTTCCTAGTTACCCCCTGTTATCCCCAATTGTCCCACAGCCCTAGGCGACCACTAATCTACTTTCTATCTGTATAGATTTACCTATTCTCAATGTTTCATATAAATTGCATCTTACAATATGCGGTCTTCTGTGACTGGCTTCTTTCACTTCGCATGTTGTCAAGCTCCATCCATGTTGTAGCGTGTATCAGTGCTTCGTTCCTTTTTATGGCTGAATACGATCCTGTTGTATGGATGTCCCACATTTTGTTTACCCCTTTATCAGTTGATGGTCATTTGAGCTGTTTCCTCTCTTTGGGTATTGTGAATAATAACTTTATGTACAATGTGAACCTTTATATACAATGTTTTGTGTGAACATATGTTTTCAGTTCTTTTGTGTGTATACCTAGGAGTAGAGTTAACTTTTTGAGGAACTGCCAGACTGTTTTACAAAGTGGCCATACCATTTTACATTCCTATCAACAGTGTATGAATGTTCCAATTTCTTCACATTCTCACCAGCACTTGCTGTTATCTGACTTTTTAATCCTAGCGGGTGTCTCATTCACGGTTTTGATTTTCATTTGCCTGATGGCTAACCATGTTGAACATCTTGTGCTTATTGTTACTTGTATATCTTTGGAGAAAAGTGTATTCAAATCCTTTGTCCATTTTAAAAATGGATTGTCTTTTTATTATTGAGTTATTCAAATTCTTTATATATTCTAGATACAGGTCCCCTTTCTTCACAAGTATTTTCTCCTGTTCTGTGGGTTTTCTTTTTACTTGCTTGATGGTATCCTTTGAAGCACAAAAGTTTTTAATTATGAAGTCCAATGTTTACCTTTTTACTTTGCTGTGACCTCTTTGAGTATAGTTTCTTGCATAGGTCTGTATTCACTAATGTCTCCTCAGCACCTGAAATAGTGCCTGGCATTATTGGTGGTCTGAATAAATGCCAAGGATAGTGGAAGTGGTGAGGAAGAACAAACTAGGATGAAGAGTTTTGTTTCAGTGCTTTAGGTGGTATCACATGGAAAATAAGGTTAGGGCAAGACTTAAAAAAAATTAATCATTTACATTTGGGAACTAGGGTTGGGGTAATACCTATTAATTTTTGCTGAAAGTCTTCTGAAAATTAAAATATCAGTTCAGTGGGAAGCCTCAGTGTTAACTCTTTTCCTCCCTGGGTTTAACTCTTTGATTTCATTAGAGGAGTAGTTTTCCATGGTGATCATCAAATTTTAGTGTTCATCAGATCGCTGGGAGAGCTTCCCAGGGATACGTGGGCCCACTCCTATAGTTTCTGATTCAGTAGGTTTCAGGTGGGGTCCCTGAATGTGCATTTCTCACAAGTTCCCAGGTAATGGGGATGCTGTTGGTTCAGGAGCCATGCTTTGGGAACCATGGGAGTACATAATAAATTGATATTATTGGTGTTGTACTGGGGAATCCAGGCGGTGGATAGCTGTTTTTACAGAAGTAGCCTTACCAACAGTGGCATGTTTACATAAGAATCATCAGATAAGGTCCTCTTCTGAGGGTCGTATTTCTGCATGTAGAGCCAAGTATGTGAATTTCACCTAAGATCTTGGCTGCAAGTGAGATGAGGAGAACAGAAGGGAATTACAGTATTTTTGAGCCTCTACCATGTCCCAGGTAGGACAGTTGCTGTGTTTTTTGCTCCTGGTATTGTCTTGAATCTGAGTACACACATCCCCCAGAGAGTGTAGGTGAGTTGCCATGGCGTCCGGTTAGCTGACTGGCAGTAGAGGCTGGCCGTGATGCTCTGCGCACCCACGGCAGCTGGACCATTGTTAAACCACACCATTCTCATTAGGAACCAGAATTGTTTCAGCATGTAGATTCATACAGACTTGAGGTAGAAATAACTGTGGTGGCCCTAAGAGATTAGATAAAAATGAGAGCAGCCTTGGTATCTTTTATTTGGCTTATTATTGTTTTATCTGTCTTTACTATGATGTTGGTACAAAAAGGTTTGTGGTAAGATTCATGGATTTTAGGGGGAAGAGTCTGCATTTGAATGACAGGAATATTCTTATAATACTATATTTAAAAGATATGAGTATTACTTTAATTCTGTAAATACAATTTTAGATCTTTCCATAGGCTCAAAAAGGCCTTGGAAGGAATGTACCAAAATATCGATAGTGATTATTTCTGGTGCAGAGAGGAGCAGTTGTTATTTTCCTACTTAGATGTTTTTTCTTCACACTTGATCCAGTGAGCCTATTTATAGTCATGAATGAATGGAGAAAGCGTTTTAATCCTAATTGCTTTTAAAGACCATAAAATAGCATCTTTGGAGGGTGAGGAGGTCAGTCTGTGATGATAGAAGTGAGGTCTTTTTCTCGCCCACTCTGATGACCGCAGATAAGATGTTGCTAACAGGTAAAAGCTCATTGAACACACACTATGGACAGTGATGGTGGATCCAGGAGGTACAAAAGAACCTTCAGGCTTATCCACACAGACTTCGCCAGCTTTGTTTCCAATGATTTTTATTTATTGTTAGGCTTTTATTAACTTGAAGCAAGAGCACTGGGCTCCTGAAAGTCTGGGCATTAAGCAATCCAGCCCTGATGCCTTCGTTCTGGGTTGTTTGTCCTACTTGCCGTTGAAAGGCAAGACCTGTTGTTCTGAGTTGTGCTTCCTGGCATGTTTCAGGATCTGGAATGACGGACACTCTCAGAAAGATTTTTGGCAGGAGGCTCACAAAATCAGTCACCATTTCCAAAGCAGCTCCTGATTATTTTCAGAGCAGAAAATCGGGTAGGCGCTTAGCAAAAGGTTTTATTCTGAAAGATGAGGTTCACATGATCTCATTAGCTGATGAGAACTTGTTCTGATACTGTGTAAGAGGAATAATGTTCTGTGAATGGACCATGCACACCGTAAAAATACAGCTCGCATTGTACGTGTTGCTTCTGTGAGTTAAACCCCCAGTATTCCACCAAGGAGAATAAACCCCAACCACATTGTCCTAAAGACCATCACGTTCCCTACCACCTGCAGGTTCCTCTTTGATTTATTGAGAAGGAAATGTAAGAGACAGAAGAAATCCTGACAGCTGGCAGCTTCCTTGAGAATGGTTTGTTTGTTTGTTTGTTTGTTTGTTTATTTGTGACAGGACCTCACTCTGTCCCTGAGGCTGGAGTACAGTGGTGCAATCACAACTTTTTGCAGCCTCGACCTCCTGGGCTCAAGTGATCCTCCCACCTCAGCTTCCCAAGTAGCTAGGACCACAGGCACCTGCCACCACACCTGGTTATTTTTTTTTTATTTTTATTTTTTGTAAAGACGAGGTCACACTGTGTTGCTTAGGCTGGTCTCGAGCTCCTGGGCTCAAGCAGTCCTCCCGCCTCGCCTCCCGAAAGTGTTGGGATTATGGCATGAGCCACTGAGCCTGGATGGGGATGTATTTTAGCAAGAGACATGGGAATAGGCCGATTCCTTAAAAGTTAAGGATTTGCAGGATACAGGTAGATTTTTCTGATGAATACGCTTTCATTTGTTAAGGTCTTTGTAGTTTCAAAACACTGTCACTCACATTACTTAATTGGAAAGTGCTCTGTGAGGTAGCCAGGTCGGAAAGGTAATTTTTATCTTCATTTTACATATGGGGTGACTGAGGTTGATGAAGCTGAGTCACTTGCCAGAGGTCACACAACTGGTCAGTTGCAGATGTGCAACCCAGACCTTCAAACCTACATTTTTTTCTCTTTGGTTCTGGTGTTTTTTCCACTTCACCATGTTGAAAATGCCCCAAAGTGGGAAAGGGAGGAGAGTGTATGTGTTAGAGGTGGATGGGGAAGAGGAGAAACAGTAGGTCCAGAGGAATAGGTTTTAATTAAACGTCAGGTAGCCAGGCTTCATATGAACCAGGGAGTAGGGTACATAAATGTCCATCTGAGCAAGGCCAGTATGAAGGGGAAGGGGCGATCAGAGTTCTTGTGAAGGCTGTGGGAGGATGAGTGGGACACAGGCAAACACATGAGAGCAAAACGATGAGCTTTGCCAATCAAGGACACACAGGCCAATTATGGGTTGGCATCAAGAGGGTTGTTTTTTGTTTTGTTTTGTTTTTTTGAGACAGGGTCTTGCTCTGTCGCCCAGGCTGGAGTGCAGTGGCACAATCTCAGCTCGCTGCAACCTCCCCATCCCAGGTTCAAGTGATTCTTACGCCTCAGCCTCCTAAGTAGCTGGGATTACAGGTGTGCACCACCACACCTGGCTAATTTATATTTTTAGTAGAGATGGGGTTTCGCCATGTTGGCCAAGCTGGTCTCAAACTCTTGACCTCAAGTGATCCACTCACCTCTGCCTCCCAAAGTGCTGGAATTATTACAGGCATGAGCATGGCACCTGGCCTGCATCAGGAGATTAATGGAATAGAATCAAAAAATGCTTTGTTGGAGGGGGTGGAGTCTCCAGGTGTGAGAGGAATAATGTAGCAGGTGGATTTTTTGTAATAAATCTTCCCCACTTGTGGACTACCCAGCCTAGATTACCAATCTGGAGAAGCCTTTCCAAAGAGGAAAATAGGCAAATAGGCCTTCCCTGCCTTTGGGTCTGCCACTAACGAGGGAGACGTACTGAGCTTTGGGTTTGATCTGCTGTCTGGGGAGTGACTCTAGGTTGTCATTCAAACCAGCTTAAAGCTAAATGTTTGGGCTCTTATAACTAAAGATCCAGGTAGCGTTGACTTCAGGTGTAGCCTGAACCAGCAGCTTACATGATATTAACAGGGCCCTGTTTTTCCCTCTGTTCCTCTGCTTTGCCATCCACAAAGTTGGCTTCATCCACATGGGAGCCCCGTGGCGTAGGTTCTCCCCTCACATTTGTAAACATGGATGCGGTAGTTCTAGACTTCACAGCAGCATCCCACCTTGTTCAAGGAAAGACCCATGGCTACTCCTGAAGAACAAGCAAGCGTCTGTTTCCCAGAAGACATCTGCTGGTTTCTTGTTAGCGCTGATTGTTTAATGTGCCCATTAGCTTGAACAAGTTAAGAACCACCCCTGGAGTGGGGTAGGGGCCAATTCCACCCAAATGGCATGATTAAAATGGGGAAGCGGTAGCTTTGGAAAGGAAGTTTAAGGAAACTTCTGCTAGAAAGAAGGGGAATGGAGGCTAGGCAATAAATTATAGAAGTCCTCCATACCTCCTGAAGGGATAAGGGAATGAAACTTCAGGATACATTTTCTTTGGGGAATCCTTTGTTTGAGGGAGTAACTCTTAGCACAGGCATTAGTCAAGGTAATAGGCTAAGATACTGCAAAAGACGTAATCATGTGACAAAGAACAAGAGATTTGTCTTCCTCTCACGTGGAAATACTCTAGTGCTTCGCTTTACACTATTATTCTTGGTCCCCCTTTTTTTTTTTTCTGTACAATCTCCTAGGCCTTGTAACCGTCATTGTGATCAAGGATAAGTTACCAAGGTTTTCAGCTCATGGGAAGGGGGAAGAGAAAGTGTGGAGGCAGCAACTCACCGTCTTGAGGGCTCTGGGCTGTCAGTGGAACCCACTTCTCCCTCTCACATCCAACAATGAGCACTTGGTCCATGGCCGTGTGTAGCTGCAAGGACCGCTGGGAAACGCAGTCCTTGGCTAGATGACCAGCGACCAGCTTACAGGTCTGTGATTATAGAGAAAGGGGAGAAGGAATTTTGGCTGGGAGTTGGCAGGCTCCATCACAACCCCCAAACTAGGTTTCCTCAGAGGCTGGCCCATTCTGAATGATGTTCCTGTGACAGACACGGTTTCCTCAGAGAAGAATCTTCATCCAAGGCCTTTCATTTTGGGAACCAGGAATGCTTAATGGGGACTAAGGCAGTTATAGTTAGGTTTAAATACGTATGACAGAAAACCTAAAATAACAGTGGTCTAAGCAAGGTAAATGCTTGTGCATTTTTCTCTCATGTAAAGACGTTTGTGGTTGGTGCAGCATCATGGCGGCAGAGACTCGTTTGATTCCACTGTTCTGCCATCTCGGCATGTGCTGTCCTCCTTCTGCTCTAAGATGACTGTCTGAATTCCAGCCATGCCTTCACATTCCCACTGGCAAAAGGAAGGAGAAGGACCTTCCAGGACATTTTCTAGAAGTCACAGGCAGCACTTCCACTGATGCTCCCTTGATCAGAACTCAGTCACGTGGTATACCTAGCTGCAAGGAGCACAGGGAAACAGCCTTCTTTGCCGGCATTCAGGAGCCCAGCTTGAAACTAGGGGTTCTAATGCTGAGGAATAAGGAAGAACAGATACTAGGCACAGCAGGCAGCCTTTGCCAGATACCGTGTGCCCTGGAGTCTGCACTGCATGCCCTCACTTCTGCCGTGTTAAACTAATCTTCACCCTTAAGGAAAGAAATCGTCATAATAGCTGACATGTATTGAGTGTATATCAAGTCTCAGGCACTTTTCTGTATCAGTTAGTCCTCACAGCGGTGCTCTCAAAGGAGAGTTTAGTGTGGGATCATTTACAGAGGGGCCATGGGGTTGAGGGAATCAGCAGGGGTTGGTGAAGTGCTCAGAGATTAGCAACAGCAGGAAGCCATTACCACCCCTGAAAGGGTCAGGGAAAGAACATGTCACCAGCCTGAAGAGGGCTTAGAGACATGGCCTGAGAAAGGGGCTGCCCGGCAGCAGGTGCAGCTGTAGAATGAAGCCAAGCCAGAAGCACTGTGAGCCTGGGCAGAAGTGGCCCGAGGAGACCTGTCTCTCCTCCCAGCCTTTGATCTCCTGACAGTGCCTCCCATTGGCTGAAGCCCACTGGAAGCCAGAGAACAAGGGAGCCTGGGGAAACAGTTGAGAGAAAGCAGCCTCCTGGGAAAAGAATGGGGCAGAGAAGAGCAGAAAATGGATGGAGGGCTGGTGAGGTGGGAGAACAACAGAGAGCAACCCACATAGTGTTATTAGTGGTACCTTTTGCAGATAAGGCATTTGAGGGGTGGAGAGGATAAGTCACCTGCCCAGCTGGTGACAGAGGCAAACCCTCTGCTTCAGACCCCCATAAGGAATAAGGAAGGCAAACCAAACACATTTGCCTTCCTTGTCTATCTGTACAGTGTTCTGCACATAGTAGGCATCTGATAAATGGTCAGTGAGGGAAACCATGTGGACAGGCATAGTTTGATATAGGAGGAGAAACTGTCTTCTCTGCCTTTTGGTTGCAGGTTGCCATCTCGAATCTCAGCGAGGCTGTGCAGGACGCAGACCTGCTGGTGTTTGTCATTCCCCACCAGTTCATTCACAGGATCTGTGATGAGATCACTGGGAGAGTGCCCAAGAAAGCGCTGGGAATCACCCTCATTAAGGTAACTCGAGTGCACGCCGCCCAGGGCTGGACATTGCTTATTAGGAAATTTCATTTCCACACACTCTCATCTGCTTGAGATGTGGAGCTGAAGGGGAAGTTGTGGCAGTTTTTCGTTTGTGTTTTCAAAGATGCCCAAAAGGCCATAAAACATACAAGACTAGTTTAGCTCAGGCTGAGAGTGGGCTGCTGTCTGTTGCAGCAGACCAGCAGCGGCCGTGATGTGAGGAGCTGTGCCGCCCCTGCCGGTCCACTCTGGGGGCTCAGCCTGCCATCTGGAAACCACCAGCAGTTTGAATTAGCTGGGAGATTAATAACCGTTAGAGCCCATTCCTGGATATATACCCTAAAGCGTGTGTTTTTAACCAGAACTCCCCAAACAACCTCTGAAGGTCCACAGGGTGAATGCGGGAAGTTCATGCACTTAATTGTGGAGGCAAAAAAAATCCTTGCATTCTAACTCATTTTAACCTGTAAGTGAAGTGAACATTCTCTTCATTTGTGAATGCAGCTCACAGCCAACGTTTCAGGAACAGTAGTATTAGCAGGATCTGAGACCTTGTTGTCAATAGGAGTCACAGGGCTTTCATTTCACTTTACACCTTTTTCCGATATCTCAAGGTATCGTTTATACTCGTCACTACTTGGAAATTGTGGTAATTATTAGACCTGCCGTGACATCTTTTTCTAATTGCATTAATAAAACAGTGCATATATTACTTTATCGTAAATTTGTTTTTTAAACAAATTTCAACATAATTGGATTCCTGGGTTATTTTAGGTGTTTGGTTTTATGCCTGTGAAATTCTGAGAATGAGTCCATAAACTTCACCAGACTACCAGGGGTGAGGCCCATGTCGTTGGAAAGATTGAGAACTCCCAAGAGCAGATCATGAGGTCAGGAGATCGAGACCATCCTGGCTACACAGTGAAACCCCGTCTCTACTAAAATACAAAAAATTAGCCAGGTGTCATGGTGGGGGCCTGTAGTCCCTGCTACTCAGGAGACTGAGGCAGGAGAATGGCGTGAACCCGGGAGGCGGAGCTTGCAGTGAGCCAAGATCGCACCACTGCACTCCAGCCTGGGCGACAGAGCGAGACTCTGAGACTCCGTCTCAAAAAAAAAAAAAAAAAAAAAAAGAACTCCTGAGAGAGGCTGTGCCAGAGCATTTACAGATGAATGTTCATGAAGGCAAACCAGAGCAACCCAAATGTCATCAGCAAGAGAATAGACAAATGAAATGTGAACTATTCATTTCGGAATACTATGCAGTAAGTGAACAGAAACGAACCAGAAGTTTCATGCAGCCACGTGAGTGAATCTCTAAAACGATATTGTAATTCAAGATAGCACAGGTGAATGGCACAATTCTCTTTATAGACTTGAAACACCAGGGATAATGACATATAACATTGTTTAGGGACCATCCGATGTGGTAAAATAATCAAGAAAAGCAAGGGAACGATGCATACAGCATTCAGGACGGTGGTTCACACTGGGGAGCAGGGGTAGAAGGAGGATGAACTTGAGAGGAGACACACAGGGGACTTCAGTGGTGACAGTCACATTCTATTTCTTAACACGAGTGATGAGTACATGTTTATTTTCTTCATTTGATTCTTCTTTAAGCTGTGCATAGGCAGTATAGATGCTTACTCTTGTAAGTAGGAGACATTTTTCAAGTTGTGTAGCCATGGGACATCTGCTATCCCATGCCTCTTTGATTTGGCGGTTTGTTTTCTCCTAACTTCTTGGCATCCTTGTAGGGCATAGACGAGGGCCCCGAGGGGCTGAAACTCATTTCTGACATCATCCGCGAGAAGATGGGCATTGACATCAGTGTGCTGATGGGAGCCAACATTGCCAATGAGGTGGCTGCAGAGAAGTTCTGTGAGACCACCATTGGTAAGCACTGCCTGGGAGGGGCCCCAGGAGTCTGGACATTTGATGTTTCAACTTGTACATATTCCATTTCTGATATTTTCTGTAGTAGACTCTTCGCTGTCCCTCTTAACATTCCTAAGTGGGCATTCAGTGGGGCAGGGGTTTACATAAGGAGGCTATTTTGTGGGACTGAAGTGTTTCAACAACCTCCAGAATGAATATAAATGAATACGGCCAAGAAGACCATTCTGACTTGCTGTGATCCAATAGTGAATTATTGAGGTTAAACACAAAGGTGCAAGGTTGCTTGTACCAAGAAACAGGTGGCTACATCCATGGTAGGGCTCCCCTGGCCTTGGAAACGCAAATTTTCTTTTCTTACAGATGCTAGTATCTGGATCCTCATTGATTCCAATGAGATCTAAACATTGGTTGAATGACCCCCATTTTCAGGTGAATAAGACGACTCAGAGAATAAATTACCTGCCCCAAGATTCCACACTACTGTAGAAGCCAGGAACAAATTTGAGTCTTCTGTTTCCTGAAATAGTAATAAGCCTTTTCTACTCTTACATATAATAGAGTAGATACATTGTTCTCACACTGACGTTACGAAAATTTTCATTTCTTTTAAAAGGGGCTTTGACAATTCATTCTCAAGTGTCCATGTACCATATTAAAGGATGCCTTGTTGGAAGAGTAATATTATTGTATTTTCAGATGATTTGCAAAAGTTTATCTACCACTGCAGAACTTACTTTCCCCCTTGTCAAACCTGCAAGCAATATGAATCATTTCTCCTTGGCAGCTTTGTAAAAGGAAGCTCTGAGAGATGTCAGGCTGGCTTGTGTGAGATGAATGCGCAGGAAAATGTAGCTCCAGATTCTTATACCTGCCTATACATAGGACTTTTTAGGGTTTTTTGGAATTTTCTACCTTAATTTTTATTTTTAATTATGGAGGTATTTTACATGATTATTATGGAAGATACAGATAATCGGCCAGGCGCGGTGGCTCAAGCCTGTAATCCCAGCGCTTTGGGAGGCCGAGACGGGCGGATCACGAGGTCAGGAGATCGAGACCATCCTGGCTGACACTGTGAAACCCCGTCTCTACTGAAAAAATACAAAAAACTAGCTGGGCATGGTGGCAGGCGCCTAGTCCCAGCTGCGCGGGAGACTGAGGCAGGAGAATGGCGTAAGCCCAGGAGGCGGAGCTTGCAGTGAGCTGAGCTCCGGCCACTGCACTCCAGCCTGGGCGGCAGAGCGAGAAAAAGCAGAACATTTATTAACAAAAAAAAAAAAAAAAAAAAAAAAAGATAGAGATAATCAAAAGAAAGCTATTTTAAAATTTTGATAGTTTTGTTATATATCCTTTTTCTCTATTTGTACAAACTATTATGTTTGTAGTAAATCATATACTGTTTAATAATTGCTTTATTTGCTGAATATGTAACAAAAACCTTTCAGAGTCTGTTAACATACTGTACATCCTCATAACTGCATAGCATTCCATCAACAATTCCATATATTTGGACACAAGACTGTTTTTTGAAAAACAGTATTTTTTGGAGAGGAGAAGTATCACAAATAATATAAAGAAGAAAAGAATAGCCTGTGATATGACCTGCCCAGGTTGTCATTTACAAAAGTGATACACAGGTTTAAAAAAAATTTCAAGCACCATGAGAAGGTGGAAAAGTAGAACTAAGATTGTAATTTCCCATCCATTTCCCTCTTCCCAGAGGGAATCACTGTTAGCAGTTTCTTTTTTGTTTTTTATAATTTCAACTTTTATTTTCGATTCCGGGGATACATGTGCAGGCTTGTTACATGGGTGTATTGCGTGATGCTGAGGTCTGGGTGATGACTAATCCTGTCACCTAGGTAGTGAGCATAGTACCCAATAGGTAGTTTTTCAATCCCTCCCTCCTTTCTCTCCTCTCTAGTAGTCCCCAGTACCTGTTATTGCCATCTTTATGTTCATGAGTACCCAATGTTTAGCTCTCACTTATAAGTGAGAACATGTAGTATTTGGTTTTCTGTTCCTGTGTTAACTCGCTTAGGATAATGGCTTCCAGCTGCATCCATGCTGCAAAGGACATAATTTCTTTTTTTTTTTTTTTTTTTTTTTTTTTTTGAGATAGAGTCTCACCCTGTCGCTAGGCTTGAGTGCAGTGTTATGATCTTGACTCACTGCAACCTCCAACTCCCTGGTTCAAGCGATTCTCCTGCCTCAGCCTCCCGAGTAGCTGGAATTACAGGCATGTGCCACCACGCCAAGCTAATTTTTGTATTTTTAGTAAAGACGGGGTTTCACCATATTGGCCTCCCAAAGTGCTGGGATTACAGGTGTGAGCCACCGCATCCACCTGATTTCATTATTTTTTAATGGCTTTTACTATTAGCAGTTTCTAAATATTCTTCTGCAAAAAATTTGTTTATATATGTATCCTAGTACATACATAAATGAATAGGTCTTATTCTTTTACAGTTAATTCTTTTATTCATCTGCAGTTTTAATGTAGCCTATGAAATTGTTATGTAATTACTTATATTTTCCCAAAAAGATTATTAACTAGTTCGTTCCAACTCAATCGTATCTGCCAGTAATCCTTTCCCAGTTCATTCTGGAAGACTAAATCTTCTCCAGTCTCAGTCCCTGATCCAATCCTGGCTGTAACTCTAGCCCTGTTTGTTGTAGGAAAGTTTCTAGTTGGGTGCATTAGGCTTCTTTAGTTTGAAAAGACAGATAAAAGCACACAAGTTACGTTTCTTTCCCTCTGGCATTTCTTTACCTGGTGCTTCTATGCCTTGTCTGTGGGGTGGACTGTGGTAGGCACTGATGACCTGAATTAAATTAAGTAAAGCATTTCTGGGTGGAGTAGCTCATGCCTGTTATACCAGCTACTCGCAAGGCTAAAGCTGAGGATCTTGTGAGGCCAAGAGTTTGAAATCAGCCTGGGAAATGTAGCTGGGAGTTTCCAAAAAAGGAAAAAAAATTTTTTTTAATTAGCCTGGTGTGGTAGTACATACCTATAGTCCCAGCTACTCAGGAGACTGCCGTGAGAGGATCACCTTGAGGCTAGCAGTTTGAGGAAGGCTGTAGTCACTGCAATGGCTATGATCACGCCACTGCACTCCAGCCTGGGTGACAGCAAGACCCTATCTCTTTAAAAAAAAAAAATTAAGTAAAACATTGAAAGTGAGATAGAATATGAAAGTGGTGTTTTAAAATTGTTTTATATAACCTGAATTAATTAATTTTGAATTCCTGGCCTCATGGGATCCTCCTCCCTCAGCCTGCTGAAGTACCAGGATTACAGGTGCGAGCCACTGTGCCCGGCCTGTAACCTGGATTTAATCATGAGACTATCAGAATATCAGACAAGCCCAAAGTAAGGAATATGTTACAAAACAACAGGCCTATGACATCTTTGACTCTTCAAATAAAGTCAGTGTCATGAAAGACAATGAAAGGCTAAAGGAGTGTCCCAGATTAAAGAGGACTAAAGATATATTACCAAGCCAGGCGTGGTGACTCACATCTATTATCTTAGCACTTTGGGAGGCCAAGGTGGGATGATCACTTGAGCCCTGGAGTTTGAGACCAACCTGGGCAACATAATGAGATCCCATCTCCACAAAAAATATAAAAATTTGCCAGGTATGGTGGCACACACCTGTAATCCCAGCACTTTGGGAGGCCGAGGCGGGCAGATCGCCTGAAGTCAGGAGTTTGAGACCAGCCTGGCCAACATGACAATTGAAACCTCATCTTTACTAAAAATACAAAAATTAGCTGGGGGTGGTGGTGCATGCCTGTAGTCCCAGCTACTCGAGAGGCTGAGGTGAGAGGATTGCTTCAGCATGGGAGGTGGAGGCTGCAGTGAGCAGTGATCGCACCACGGCGCTTCAACCTGGGTGACAGAGCAAGACCTTTTCTCTAAAAATAAAAAAGGAGACACGAGCACTAAGTGCAGTGTGGGATCCTGGATTGGGCAGGGAGGGTTGTTGTGGAAGACAATGCAGAGGTGATTGGTGAGATTTGAATGTGGATTGTATGTTAGATAATAATATTATGTAACATTACATTTTCTGTATTTGATAATTGCAGTGTGGTTATCCAGGCATCCTTTGTTGATGCATCGGGACTATTTTAAATTATGGTAGGTTCAGGAATCGTGGCCCCCTTGAGTCTTCTGTGGAGGGAAAAGATAGGGCAGTTTCAAGTCTTCAAAATCCTGTCATGGTGACAGTGCCCTCTTGTGGTGAGGTCTCCCTTCGTTCTTGGGGTATACCACAGACTCTGAGACTTTTTATCCAGTCATTCCACGAATATTTTTCAAACCCTCTTATATATCAGGCATGGTGCCAAATGTCTAGAATACATAAGCTCCTTATGGATCTTCTAAGCACACAAACACATATGGAATCACAAACTAAAATAAGGGTTTTGAAGGAGTTTTATTAAATAGGTTAATTGCCTCTAAAACTTGGTGTGACAGAGAAAGGGGATTTTCCTGTCTTTGGTTTACATCGAGTTTTGGGCAGCCTTCCCACATGGGTGTCCGGCATTATCTGTTCCGTACAGGTGCCCTGAGTCCCTGCTTGCCATGTCACTGTTTATGACGGGTTTGTTGTTGTTGTTGTTGTTTTTGAGATAGAGTCTCACGCTGTTGCCCAGGCTGGAGTACAGTGTAGAGATGGGATTTTTGTAGAGATGGGATTTTGTAGAGATTTTTTGTAGAGATGGGATTTTGCCATGCTGAGCAGGCTGGTCTTGAAATCCTGACCTCAAGCAATCCACCTGCCTCAGCCTCTCAAAGTGCTGGGATTACATGCGTGAGCCAACACGCTGGTTTATGACTGGTATTATATTAATAATAAAATTAGTGGGCTGGGCGTGGTGGCTCATGCCTGTAATCCCAGCACTTGGGAAGACCAAGGCAGGTGGATTGCTTGAGGTCAGGAGTTCGAGACCAGCCTGGCCAACATGGCGAACCCCATCTCTACTAAAAATACAAAAATTAGCCGAGCATGGTGGCACATGCCTGTAGTTCCAGCTACTCAGGAGGCTGAGGTGGGAGAATCGCTTGAGCCTGGGAGGTGGAGGTTGCAGTAAGCCAAGATAGTGCCACTGCACTCCAACCTGGGCAACACAACAAGACTCTGTCTCATAAATAAATAAATAAAGTTAGTACCTCTTATCCATGATTTAAGGTAATAAATTTTAAAAGGTACCTTTGAGAAAATATGAGATTGCTGTAAATCAAGCCCACCTTTTGGATGGACACTGTGTGTTATTTGCAGCCACAGAGGAACCCATAGACCCTACATTGTATCTATGGTAAGCCAAGAGTGCGCATTCCCCTGCCCATTCCACAGTTTGTTCACCAGCAACCCAAGCATCCAGCTGCAGACCGCTGGATTAAAGTGACTTGAGGGAGGGGCCAGTCTGCAATGTTCAGGAGCATCCTTCATGTTAGAGGCGCTGAGCAGTGGGAGGAGGGACATGGTGAGGCTGTAATATGATGTAGGGGCCAGGGGCTGGTTTACCCAACCCAGATGATGCAAGAGTGTTGCAGAGTCACCTAGACAGCCTGGTGGACTGTTTAAAAAGGAAGAGAACAGTTTGCACAAACTGACATAGTTCTAACATTTGGAAAAGGGGAACTCAGCTAAGTGAAAGAACAGTAATGCTACCGAGTAGCCTGTGTTTCTAAGTATTGGGTGTAGATATTGTGTTTTATTATGAAACTTTTCAGAAAACAAAAGTAGAGCAGTATCATGAACCTCACGTGCCCATCACCCATCTTTAGAAATGATTAACTGAGCCAGTCTCTTTTCATCCACTCCCCACCCTCTCTCAACCCTCAGATGGCCTGGATTATTTTGACATTGTGTCACTTCTTGGTGTAATTTTAGTTGTTGACAATCTTGCTGGGTTTTTTGGCTTTTTTTTTTTTTCTTTTGAGACGGAGTCTTGCTCTGTCACCCAGGAGTGCAGTGGCGTGATCTCAGCTCACTGCAACCTCCACCTCCTGGGTTCAAGCGATGCTCCTGCCTCAGCCTCCTAAGTAGCTGGGATGACAGGTGCGTGCCACCATGCCCAGCTAATTTTTTGTATTTTTAGTAGAGACAGGGTTTCACTGTGTTAGCCAGGATGGCTTCAATCTCTTGACCTTGTGATCTGCCCACCTCAGCCTCCCAAAGTGCTGGGATTACAGGTGTGAGCCACCGCGCTGGCTGACAATCATGCTTTTTTGTGCTTTGGAAATGTATAGCTCTAATTCTGATGTATGTTTGTTTGATTTTTACTTGTTTTAACCTCTCTCTTCCCATCCCCAAGAGGTGGCATAGGATAGAGGTGCAGAGCATGGGCCCTGGCAGCCAGAGCAGTATATGGGTTAGAATTTGGGCTCTCCTTCTACCAGCTGTTTGACCACGGGCAAGTTGGCAAACCTCTCTGGGCCTCTGTTTCCCTGTCTGTACATGGAGAAAATCATAATAATAAGCATGCATGGCCAGGCACGGCGGCTCACGCCTGTAATCCTAGCACCTTGGGAGGCTGAGACGGGTGGATCACGAGGTCAGAAGTTCAAGACTAGCCTGGCCAACATGGTGAAACCCCGTCTCTACTAAAAATACAAAAATTAGCCGGGTGTGGTGGTGGGTGCCTGTAATCGCAGCTACTCAGGAGGCTGAGGCAGGAGAATCGCTTGAACCCAGGAGGCGGAGGTTGCAGTGAGCCCAGATTGTGCCACTGCACTTCAGCCTGGGTGACAGAGGGAGACTCCGTCTCAAAAAAAATAAGTAAATAAAAAAATAAGCATACAAATGTCAGCTAACTCCATGATTATTACTTGGGATCTCTGAGTGCTTCTTACCACTGAAAGACTGTTTTCACATGTGATTCTCATTTAGCTGTACCGTAGTATTGTTACCGATGAAGCAGAAGCTGAAGGAGGTTATATCAGAGGTTTTCATACTTGACTTGTCTGCCCATTGGAATCACCTGGGGAGTTTCAAAAATGATTGATGCCCGCTCCACTCCAGAGATTGTGATTTAATTGGTCTGAGATGAGGCATGGGCTTTGGTATTTGTGAAGATCCCCAGATGACTGTTCTGTGCAGACAGGCTTGGGAACAGCTGGTCTCCCACCTCGAGGCAGACAGAGCCCAGGTGCTGTAGTATTCAGTGTGCCTTCTGCTATCTCTGTGTGGTGACATTGATTTGGGAGCCAGGACTTGGCTGGTAAACCTTATGATCCTGATTTTCAGTCTCTCTAGAGCTGGGTAGGGTGGATTTGGTTAACCTCACCCTGAACCCCACCAACCACAGCAGATTTCACATCAGGCTTTGTGTGTAAGACTTTATTTTTGTTTGTTTTTATATTTTAATCAAAGGTTTCCAAAACAAAAAAATATATATAACTATAATAAATATGTGAAAATTAGTGAACGTCATCACATCCCAGGCACTGTCCCAAAGGAGGGGAATATAGTGGTAGCAAAAACAAGTACTCTGACAGCATTTCCATCTTCTCAAATACAGAGGAAGCAGATGATAAAACCACGTATATGTTATGTTCCCAATTTTGAGAAAAACTTTTTTTTTTTTAAGACAGAGTCTCACTGTGCCAACCAGGCTGGAGTGCAGTGGCGTGATCTTGGCTCACTGCAACCTCCACCTCCAGGTCCAAGAGATTCTCCTGCCTCAGCCTCCCAAGTAGCTGGGATTATAGGCATGTGCTACCACGCCCAGCTAATTTTTGTATTTTCAGTAGAGACAGGGTTTCGTCATGTTAGCCAGGCTGGTCTCAAACTTCTGACCTCAAGTGATTCACCTGCCTCAGCTTCCCAAAGTGCTGGAATTACAGGTGTAAGCCATCATGTCTGGCCAAGAAAAGCTTTAGATTCACATTCAGTCAGTTAAAAATGTATGTCAAATTGTAAATGATCACCTCTATTGGAAACGGGATATTTTTACTTTATATCTGCTCCTATATATTTTCTAAATATCCTATCATGAAAATATGTTACTTTTATAGTAAGTAGAAAGTTATTTTAAAGGGTATTAGGTGTGAAAATTAAGATTAGAGACAACTATTAATATCCTTTTTGTCTAACCTTTTGGCAGGCAGCAAAGTAATGGAGAACGGCCTTCTCTTCAAAGAACTTCTACAGACTCCAAATTTTCGAATTACCGTGGTTGATGATGCAGACACTGTTGAACTCTGTGGTGCGCTTAAGGTAAAGTCAGCCTCAGGGGAGGAGTTCATCAAGCAAGGCAAATGTTAGCATCATTGAGTCTAATCCTCAAGAATGGGCTCTGTGTTCTGTGCACCCACATCAGCGAAGAATAGTGAATCGAGAGCCTTGTTTATAACTTCCTGTTTTGCTGCAGCCTTTCCTGGGTGGTTCAGTTCCTCTCTTACTCGTGGCTTGCTTTAACTTGTAAATATGGGGGGACTGTGATGTTTTGGTCTTTGGGAAGTTGGCAGCATTGATATTTGGAAAGTATGGGAGTTCCTTGATGGTAGGGTTTCACCCAGGAGCAAACGATTCTATTCATTCACATTTTTCTCCCACACTTCATCCTGAGCAGGAAAAGGATCTTGTTCCCTCTGAATTATGCTACTCTACTAGTTTGGCTGGTTGTTCTTGTTAAGGGGAAAAATAATCTGCTGCTGGTAGAGGTTTTTCTAAGAATAGTTTTGTCTTTGCCCTCTAGAGGGAGAAGATGTGATTAAAGAAGCGCCCTCCATTGGCCAGGGGCTTGCTGGATTTTTGTAAGTGGAGCTGTACAGTATGCACTCTTTTGTGTCTGACTTCTTTGATTGGAGGTGTATTTTTGTTTGTTTTAATGTAAATGTTAAGAGGTACTTCATACAGAAAAGTACAAAAATAGTAAGTATATAGTTTATGTTATCTTTTTTTCCCCTCTTTTGAGGAAAAGGGAGGTCTCCACACCTGGGTTCCTGACTTGTTGACTGCTGGCTTTTAAAGCCTTAGGCACTGTCCCTCACTCTGCCGGGACTTGGGGAACAGCCAGCAGGAAGCCGTGCGGCAGCAGCTACCTGCTCCTTTCCCCTCACAATCCAAGTTGCCTTCATTTCACTACCATCTACAAAAAAGAGTGGGGGGAACGGGGAAATAAAGAGTTCTCAGTGTGAATGCCCCTTTTGAGCCGCTTCTGAGTCATCTCTTTTGCAGCAAAAAGCCACCCTTCAGAAATTTGAGCACCTAGGGAGGAGGTTAGGCAATCCACCAGTCATCTGTGTGTGTTGGATGGAAGTTGCAAAGGTGGAAAGAATGCCTGTCTATGCTTTCTCATAAATTGAATACGTTTTTTTTGAGTCAGAAGTTAAAATCACTCTCTAGAATTAACATCGTGTGTATATGTGTGGTCATGATATACAATGAGCATTTTTAAAAATTGAAGCCAATTAAACGCTTGGGCTCCTAGGGAGCACACATGCATATTTCTGAACGCCTGTGTGGGGCATTCTTTGCATTAGCATTACATTACATGCAGGCCCAGTTACACATGTAAGACACTGACTTTGGCTGCTTTGTTTATTTTTGTTGGTTGAGATTTTTATGTGTTTTTAATAGTCCTTCATTAAACTAATTACCACTCAACAGCAGGGGGCATCATGAATGCCTAATTGCTCAGTGCTGGCCTGAGCTGCTCCAAAGCTGTTTTTAAGTGACTGGATGTTTTTGGTGGTCATGGAGAAGCTGTGAAATCCTGCCCAGAACAAAGAGTCTAGCTTGAGGTGAGGGCTTTGGAAAAGCTTCTGCTAACGGGAACCCATACTGGTCTTGTGTCTGAACTCAGAATGGCTTTCATTTTTGCTGGCAGGAAGACTGTCAGTGGATGTGCCTGCTACCTTGATGGAAAGTGATTCATGGGGGATGCAGGGAGGTGGGGGTCGAAGGCCCTTAACCAGCCTCCCTGCAACTTCGCACCTAATCTTTTAAAACGAGATCGGTTACCATCATTCCTATGGGTTTGCATCAGAGCTGAGATTTTTGAAAACTGAGAAACAAGCACTTGTAGCAATTATTAAATCCAATCATTGTCTTGTACAGATAAGGAAATCGAGATCCAAAGAGCGAATGACTTTAGGGTAGCAAACACCAGCACAGTCAGAGCATGAACACGGGTTTTAAGAGTCTTAGCCTGGTTTCTTTGGTTACTACGTACAACTTGACCTTTCTGGTTAGTAACCAGGCAGCATGAATAAAACGAAGCCCTCTCTCATCAGAGCCTGCCAGAGCAAGGACACGTGGCCATATGTTGCTTTCATTACATAAACAACAGTGATGGGATGTTCCCCCCGACTATAACATCATCATATTCCTTGTTTTCACACAACAGAAAGGTGTAAAGAAGGAAGTAAAAATCAAATCACTGACAATCCTACATCCTGAAATAACCTCAGTTAATGTTTGTTGTATATACCCTTCCAATGTTTTTAGTGTGTACATGTGTGTATGGCTCCTTTTTAAAACAAAAACTAGATCTTACTGTTCAGGTAGTTTGATTGTGTGTGTGTGTTTTGTTTGTTTGTTTTTAAGGCAGAGTCTCGCTCTGTTGCCCAGACTGAGTGCAGTGGCACAATCATGGCTCATTGCAACCACAACCTCCCAAGCTCAAGCTATCCTCCCACCTCTGCCTCCTGAGCAGCTGGGACTATAGGCACATGCCACCATGCCCGACTAATTTTGTTTATTTTTTGTAGAGATGGAGTGTCGCTGTGTTGTTCAGACTGGTCTTGAACTCGTGGACTCAAGCAGTCTTCCCACCTCGGCCTCCCAAAGTGCTGGGATTACAGGCGTGACCCACTACGTCTAGCCATTGATGTGTTTTACTTTTTTTTACATACAGTCTTTATTAATATTCTCCATACTAGCCAATTTACAAAATATACATTATCTTTTTGTACTCAAAAATGTGGAGCATTTGACTTACTAGGAAAAATATGAAAACAGCTCTCTACAAGGATAAAATAGAAAATTCAAAGGAATTATGCATAATCATTTTGTACCAGTGCCTCTTACTACCTTCCGAATGTCCTTCACGAACTCTTAGCTGCATTCATCTCTTAGTAAGGATATATTCTTTTTAAAAATCAACTTTAAGTATAATTCATGTAATTAGGCCAGGCATGGTGGCTCACACCTGTAATCCCAGCACTTTGGGAGGCCGAGGCAAATGGATCACTTGAGTATGGGAGTCTTAGACCAGCCTGGCCAATAGAGGGAAACCCCATCTCTACTAAAAATTACAAAAATTAGCTGGGCGTGGTGGTGCGTGCCTGTAATCCCAGCTACTCAGGAGGCTGAGGCATGAGAATCGCTTGAATCTGGGAGGCAGAGGCTGCAGTGAGCCAAGACTGCACCACTGCACCCCAGCCTGGGCGACAGTGAGACTCTCTCTCCAAAACAAAAAAAGTGTAATTCATGGAATCAAGCTGCATCTATTTAAAGTTTATAATACAATCGGTTTTGAGAGTTGTGTGCATGCACTCATGAAAACCACTACCAAAGTACACAACGTTTCCATTATCCCCAAACAACTCCACGTGTCCCTTTGAGGTTCCTCATCACACCAGCCTCCAGTTGGGCCGCCAACTAATCTGCTTTTATATGCCATCGTTTGCATTTTGTAGGATTTTTATAAGTGGAACTGTACAGTATGCCCTCTTTTGTGTCTGGCTTCTTTGATTGGAGGTTTATTTGTTTTTTGTTTTTGTTTTTGTTTTTGTTTTGAGATGGAGTCTCGCTCTGTCACCCAGGCTGGAGTACAGTGGCCAGATCTCAGCTCACTGCAAGCTCTGTCTCCCAGGTTTATGCCATTCTCCTGCCTCAGCCTCCTGAGTAGCTGGGACTATAGGCGCCCGCCACCTCGCCCGGCTAGTTTTTTTGTGTTTTTAGTAGAGACGGGGTTTCACCGTGTTAGCCAGGATGGTCTCGATCTCCTGACCTCGTGATCCGCCCGTCTCGGCCTCCCAAAGTGCTGGGATTACAGGCTTGAGCCACCGCGCCCGGCCCTTATTTGTTTGTTTTAATGTAAATTTTAAGAGGTACTTCATACAGCAAAGTATAAAAATAGTAAGTATATAGTTTCATCTATGTTATCTTTTTTTCCCTCTGACAGAGGTCTTGTGTTCCTGGGCTCAAGCTGTTTTCCTGCCTCGGCCTCCCAAATAGCTGGGATTATACGTATGCACCACAGCACCTGATTTATGTTATTGTTTTGTGTGTTTTTAAATAGTCCAGTGGTTTTTTTTTTTTTTTTTAACAACTTTTTTTTTTTTGAGGCAGAGTCATGCCCAGGCTGGAGTACAGTGGTGGGATCTCAGCTTACTGCAACCTCTGCCTCCCAGGTTCAAGGAATTCTCATGCTTCAGTCTCCCAAGTGTATACAGGTGTATGCCGCCATGCCGAGTTAATTTTTGTATTTTTAGTAGAGAAAGGGTTTTGCCATGTTGGCCAGGCTGTAGCTGGCCAATAGATGTATTACATCTGTAATGTACATTTTGTAATTGGCTAGTATGGAGAATATTACTAAAGATTGTTAAAGTTAAAAAAGTAAAACACATCGGCTGGGTGCGGTGGCTCACGCCTGTAATCCCAGCACTTTGGGAGGCCAAGGCGGGCAGATCGCAAGGTCAGGAGATCGAGACCATCCTGGCTAACACGGTGAAACCCCGTCTCTACTAAAAGTACAAAAAATTAGCCGGGCATGGTGGCGGGCGCCTGTAGTCCCAGCTACTCAGGAGGCTGAGGCAGGAGAATGGCATGAACCCAGGAGGCGGAGCTTGCAGTGAGCCGAGATCACACCACTGCACTCCAGCCTGGGCAACAGTGCAAGACTCCGTCTCAAAAAAAAAAAAAAAAAAGGTAAAACACATCAATGGCTGGACGTGGTGGGTCATCCCTGTAATCCCAGCACTTTGGGAGGCCGAGATTGGAAGATTGCTTGAGTCCACGAGTTCAAGACCAGCCTGGACAATACGGCGAGACCCCCATCTCTGCAAAAAATAAACAAAATTAGTTGAACATGGTGGCACGTGCCTGTAGTCTCAGCTACTCGAACTCCTGACCTCAAGTGATTCACCCGCCTGAGCTTCCCAAAGTGCTGGGGTTGCACGCGTGAGCCACCACACCCAGCCTATTTTTCATACCTATTATGCATGAATTCATAGGGAATCAGTCCCAGCAGCTCAGGCTCCTTCCCATTGGTTCCAACAAAGTGTGCTTCCCTGGGTGGAGCAGGCTGGTACTTCAGTCTAATCCAGGTACCTTTCTCTTTGGCTTCCTTCTTTTTCTGATCATTTTCTTTCATGTGTTTCAGGAAACTATCTCAGCTCTTAGCATAATATGCTCCATACACTCTTTAATTCTCTTGGCGAGAATCTTGCCCTTAACTTGTTTACAACAGTGCCAGCAGCATGCCGGGGAACATTGTAGACTCTTCCAGTTTCGCCATGGTAATACTTGTGGGACATTCCTTTTTGAACAGTGCCCATACCCTTGATGTCTACGATATCATCTTTTTAAAACGAGGTTTTTTAGCTTATGTATTTATTTTTTATTTTTTTGAGACAGGGTCTCAATCTGTTGCCCAGGCTGGAGTGCAGCGGTGCAATCTCAGCTCACTGCAACCTCTGCCTCCTCGGCTCAAGTGATCCTCCTGCCTCAGCCTCCTGAGTAGCTGGGACTGTAGGTGCTCACCACCATACCTGGCTAATTTTTGTATTTTTTGTGGAGACGGAGTTTCACCATGTTGCCCAGTCTGATCTCAAACTCCTAGACTCAAGCGATCCATCAGCCTTAGCCTCCCAAAGTGCTAGGATTATAGACCTGAGCCACCACGCCCTGCCAATATCACCTTTCTGATAGATTCACATATATGTGGCCAAAAGAGCAACTTCATGTTTTCTAAAAGGCCTAGAGAGCATATATCAGGTGCTTCTCCTCTTTCCCTTTTGTATTCCTCATTTTGGTAAATTACTGGAAGATGGTGATTCTGGCCAAAAGGCTATCATTTTTAATAGATTCTTTATCAGGATTAAGTTTCATTAACAGAGACCAAAAATAATACAGGTTGAGCATCTCTTATCCAAAATACTTGTGACCAGAGGTGTTTTGGATTTTTGGATTTTTTCGATTTTGGAATATTTGCATTATACTTACCAGTTCATCATCCCTATTTGGAAATCCAAAATGCTCCAATGACTCTTTCCTTTGGGCATCATGTTGGTGCTCCAGAAGTTTCAGATTTTGGAGCATTTTGGATTTTGGATTTTCAGATTAGAATGCTCAAACTGTACTCGCTGAACAAGGTAGAAGCTTCTTTCTTTCTCATGTAAAATCCAGAGTATATATGACAATTCTATTCTACAGAATTCGCAGGGACCCAGGCTTCTTCCAGCTCACTTGGGTGCCTTAGCCCATTTTGTGCTGCTATAACAGAACACCTGAGACTGGGTGATTTATAATGAATAGAAACGTGTTGGCTCATAACAGTTCTGGAGGCTGGGAAATCCAGTATTGGGCACCAGCAGTTCTGGTGTCTCATGAGGGCACGGTCTGTTCCAAGTGGCACCTTGAATGCTTCTGGAGGGGAGGAGCGCTGACCCTCACGCAGCAGAGGAGTGGAAGAGGCAAACAGAGAGCCACTCCCAGAGTCTTTTTTCTAAGGAAAAGCCTCAGTCCATTCATGAAGGCAGAACATGCATGACCAAAACACTTCCTGTTAGACCCCACCTCCCAACACTGCCACAGTGGTCACCAAATTTCAACATGGGTTTTGGAGAGGACAAACACTGAATGGCTTAGTGTAGCATAGGGTGTGGCCCTTGTCTTTCTGGTCTGTGAAGGTGACCAGAGCATCAACGTCACATCTGCCTTCCAGGCAGCAAGGTTAAAAAAAGAAGAAAGAAAAAAAAAAGAAAGGGCAAAGGGCACATGGCAGCTATCTTTCAAGGAAGGTTCTGGAAAATCAACCTTGTCACTTGGCTTCATCTCAGTGGGTACACTAAGTGTGACCATAACTAGCTACAAGGGAGTCTGGAAAATCATTTTGGGGATCTTTTTTCTGGATAGCCATACACTTTTATTAAAATAAGAGACTATTATTATGGAAGGAAAGAATAGATGGGGGATAAAGCAGCGGCCCATGGCACAGGCTGGCACAGGCTGGTGGTGTTCCTCTGTGGGGCTGTTCTGCAGTTCTAATTGCTGGGCATGTAGGTGTGCTCCAGGGTTTGGCTGCGATGAACCATGCCAGGATGCCCAGCTTTGGGTCTCATCTGTAGTCAGGGCCACTGCTCGCCCAAGAGCACCTTTATGTGAGTGAGAGCAAGGCCTACATAGTCCGACATGCTAGCCACTAAGCATATGTACTATTTACATTTACATTCAAGTTAATTAAAATTCTTAAAAACTAAAAGTTCCATTTCGGAGTCACAGTAGCTACATTTTAAAGACTCAGTGGCCACGTGTGGCTAATGGCTACTGTATTCAATAGAGCAAATATGAAACATTTTCTATCATTGCAGAAACTTCTGTTGGACAACGCTGCTCCAGCTAAGGCAGCTTCATATTGGTATGACCAGCTTGGTGGGCCAGGTGTGGACCTGCCTCAGCCTTCCTTGACATCTCAGCCAGGCTGCCTTAGACAGGGGCCAGCAGCAAGCAACACGTGGCACCTTGCCTTTAGTAATCCCAAACCCTGCAGACAATCTCCTCTTAGCAGCTAGCCTCAGGAGTCAGGTGGATTGTTGGACTGAGAGAAAACAGCGAGTACTGACTTGGGTTTCAGGGAGGCAGTTCTTGCTGGGTGGTGAGAATGTTTGTGTAACCTGCAGGTAGCATGGGCTGGTTCTCCTGTTGTATATTCTTTTCATGGGAAGGCGGAAGTGGGAGAGGATTGAGCCCCATCCGACCCACCCCTATTCAGAACTGGAAGGAGTGCACTCGGGAGTGGATGACTGCCTCTGAGTATTGCCATCACCCAGGAGATGGGGAAGGGCTACACACGTCTGTCTTCTGAAAATTATGGTATTTTTAGCTCCAAAAAAAGTTTAAAGCAGATTTAAATGCACAGTGGATAATGATAACGTTCACATCTGAGTGATCTCGGAGGACATCTGCTCGGATGCTATTCCAACACGCTCTGACTGGCTCAGTATGTTTATTTTTCTTTTGACAGTGATAAGTGGTGGAGGGAGAGAACGAGGATTTCAAGATCTGTCATAAGGCGACTAAACTGGGTTGCAGCCCAGGGTCCTCTTAGAAGAGAGGCGTTTATTTACCCTGCACTAGGTGTCCTGATCTCCCCTGGTGGGGAGGTTAGATGCCTAGTAAAAGCTTCTAGTAGAAGCTTTGGGGTGGTCTAGGTTCCCATGCCCTGCAGTGAAGGGGCTGCCAAGGAGCTGTGAGGGAGCGCCCAGGCACCCTCATCTGGCTTTTCTGAGTACAGCAACACGGAAGCACTGCTTTGGAGCTCAGGGCCTGTCCGTACAGTCCTGCTTGGATGGTTCTGGTTGCAGAGAGCTCCTGCTAAATCTTTCCTGTTGGGTGGGGTCAGCTCTTCCTGTCAGAAAGTTCTCATCTGGACTGTGCGGTGGCCTCTCTGTGCCTTTCACTCCCGGGTCCTAGAGCAGCACAGTGTGGCGTGATCTCCTTGGCAAGCTCCTTCCTCTGTGTGCCTCAGTGTCCTATCATGTTACCGTGATAATAGGACCTGCCCTGTCACAATGTTGTGAGGTTTAAATGAGGTAATAATATATGAAGCTCTTAGAACAGTTCAATAAGATTAGCTGTTGCTATTTTTTATTACCTTTTCTTCTCCTAAGCTTTTTTTTTTTTTTTGAGACAGGCTCACTCTGTCACCCAGGCTGGAGCGCAGTGGCATGATCTCAGCTTACTGCAACCTCCGCCTCCCTGGCTCAAGTGATCCTTCCACCTCAGCCTCCCAGGTAGCTGGGACAAAAGGTGCATGCCACCACACCTGGCTAACTTTTTGTATTTTTGGTAGAAACAGGGTTTCACTATGTTGCCCAGGCTGGTCTCAAACTCCTGAACTCAAGCAATCCACCTGCCCCAGCCTCCCAAAGTGCTGGGATTACGCCCAACCTAAGCTACCCTTTTTACCTCCCAAGCCTTGGTGTAGGCCAGGAGGCACTCTCCTTTGACACCGAATTGCAAAGGGTCAGGCAGGTCTTTTGACCAAGGGTGGAGGAAAGGCAGATTTCCCACACTGGAGCAGCAAGGCACAGGGGACAGAGCGGGCTGCAGAGCCAGGCACCAGGAGCACATCCAGACTCCATCTCTTACCAGTGAGGTGTTCTTGGCAAGCCACTAAACCTCTCTGAGCCTCAGTGTACCAGTTGGGAAGTAGTAGGAGGGTAGGTGCATGCTTCAGAGTTGTGGGAATGATGATGAGGCAGTGTGTAACTAGCCTGGGCTCACTGAAGGCACGTAATAAATCAGTGTCTCCCCTCCTCTGTTGACAGGAGCCCCTTGTTGAACAGAAGTCCATGTTCTCTCCCATTCAGCCCACAGACATTTCCTGGGGTTGGTTTTTCATATAACAGTTTCAGAATGGTTCATGTTGTGATGGACGGGGACACAGGGACACAGTTCAGGGGGCATCAGAGAGCAATTTCAGGAATCTGACGAGTTGGCCAACAGCCTAAGCCTCGCCACATTGCATGGCAACTTCAATAAAACCACTTGGCCAGCTCACCCAAGGGCTGGCCTCTGGGCTTTGGCAGTCAGCCCACCTGCATGTCCCCAGGTGTCAACCTGTTGCCCCAGTACTGGTTGCAGCCCCAATGCAGGCTGCAATTGCACCAACTTCCCTGAAAGAATGTCAGTACCAGAAAGGCCTTGAAAAATCTTGTCCAAGCCCTGAATTTGACATCTGCGGTGAAGATGGCCTGAGAGGTGGAGTGGTTGGCCCTAGGTCACACTGTGACCGTGTAGAGGCTCTCTGGATGTCAGTGCCGTGTACTGCTTCTGTCTCCTTGTAGCCTCCTTAGCTGGCTGCTATGCTGGGAAGGGCGTCCAGACCTAGGTGGGCCCAGCCCCAGGTGTTCTTATGGTTCCTGCTCTTTAGCCTCTGCATACTACTCATCCTAAAAGGTCTGGCTGTCCCATCCTGACTCGGCAGCCCACCCCTTCTAGAAGCAGAGCTGCAGAACTGGATCCCACCCGACCCCCAGCGTCTCTCCAGGCTCCTTTCACACAGCCTCTGCCTTGCCTCTTCCCTCATGCTGCCTGCTGCTGAGCGTGTGTAAGCTGGGAATTGCCCCCGTCCATCTTCCCTGCACGTGCAAGTTTGAGATGATTGCTGTCTGAGAACCGATGAAACCTACAGTTCGCATAGCGTGCGTAGTAGGAAGAGGCTGAGAAGCTTTTGCAGGTTCAGGCACATTGGTACCTTGCGAAGCCATATGCGCTTGGTCAGGCTGTCAGTTCCTAGGACCAATTCCTCATCAGCTCTGCCTGCATCATTTTTCGAGAATTTTTCTACTTTTTTCTTTCTGTGTTGACTGCAGTGAGAGGCATAAGCGGCAGCCCCAGTAAGCTCTCACATGATTGCTAAGGAAGAGAAGACCCTGGGGGTCCTTCCTATCCCCGTCCTTTATTCTCTCGCCCTCTCCATTCCACGTCACCCCGTGGGAGAGGGCAAGAGAGGTCTCTGTTCTGTGGGCCTGTGGGGAGTAGACGGAAACTTCAGGAGGCCCAATTGGATGTTTTTGTCATGTGAAGTAGCTTTGTGCCTCAGTCTCCTGGCGAGCAATAGCTGTATCTAAATGACCAAGTCTGTTTGTCATGGTGACCCGGTCACATCAATGCTATGTTTGATGTGTTTTATCAAAAACTGCCTGTGTATTAGAGCAGATGTTTTTATTCCCCAGCTCATTCTGTTTTTTCACCTCATCCCTCACATTTTATAGGCCCGATGTGTTAAGAAAAGTTATTCTTTCACTATAAAACTTGGTTTTATTAAAAATACACTTATTTTAACTCATTTCCCAAACTAGCTTCATGTTTTAAAATCTCCCAGGACTCTCTGTATAGTCACCAGGTATTACTGGAATTGCTAGAGTGGTTAGATAGTTGGATTTTTTTTTTTTTTTTTCCTGAGACGGAGTCTGGCTCTGTCGCCCAGGCTGGAGTGCACTGGCCGGATCTCAGCTCACTGCAAGCTCCGCCTCCCGGGTTTACGCCATTCTCCTGCCTCAGCCTCCCGAGTAGCTGGAACTACAGGCGCCCGCCATCTCACCCGGCTAATTTTTTGTATTTTTTAGTAGAGACAGGGTTTCACCATGTTAGCCAGGATGGTCTCGATCTCCTGACCTCGTGATCCGCCCGTCTCGGCCTCCCAAAGTGCTGGGATTACAGGCTTGAGCCACCGCGCCCGGCCGGATATTTTTTTTTTTCATGCTGAGTGTTCTTGGTGAAGAAGCTGGAAAAGTGGAAGGGGCCAGGAACCCAGGGGCTCAACTGAAGTTCCCACTGAGTTGCCACCTGTGCAGCTCTGCAGGTGTTACTTGTCATAGGTGCTAATCTGACTTTTCCTTATTATTGGAAGCCCACTCAGATGCCACCTCCTCCATTTGGCCTCCCTGCTTTGAACGGCAACTTGTGGCTCCTGGCACTTGTCAGCACACTCTCTCCCCTCTGCCTTTTGATGTGCTTTGTTGTGTCTCTTTTCTCAGTCAGATTGTCAGCTCCTTGAGGACAAGCTCTGAGTCTAACTCTGATCTTTGCAGCTCTCCCCTGGGGGCATCTTCAGCCCCTACATTCCCCCCGGCATCCCCCCCAGCCCCTGCAATCACTGTGTGCCTCCAGGGCTGAGTGAGGTGCTCCCTGCACAGTACATGCTCAGTGCATACCTGTCGAAACGGAATTTCAGATTCTCAGTACCTTTTATGGAATATCACTTTCTGCTGAGCCTTACAGTTATTTGTACACGTTTTATTTTTCCTGTAAGATCAGGGTTGGGAAACATTTTCCATCAGGGCCAGATAGAAGAGGCTTTGTGGACCATACGGTCTCTGTGGCAACTGCTCAAATCTGGGACCATAGATGATGTGTAAATGAATGGGTAGGGCTGGGTTCCCATAAAACATTATTTACAAAACAGGCGGTTGGCCTAGATTGCCAGTCCCCGTACCAGATTATCAGCTTCTGAAAAGGCAGGCTCTGTGTCTCATTTGCCTCGTGTCTAGCAGAGGCCATGCAAAGAATGATGATCCATAAATACTCATTTGGGGATTATTAAATGAAACAAAAGGCTGGAATTTGAGCTGCACACATACAGGCCTCATGACCCAGTGTTTCAACTCCTAGGTCATACCCAAGGATTGCCTGCACGTAGTCACTGGAGGGCATGTGCCAGGGTGTCTATGGCAGCACTATTTGTCATGGCCCCAAACTGGAAACTACCCCAGCGCCAGGTGACAGAAGACAATTAAATAAATTGCAGCATATTCACAAAATGGAGTATATGCAGCAATTAAAATAAATGTGCTCTATGTAAAAATGTGGATGAATCTCACAAACACGATGTTGAATGAAGACAAAGAAGCTACACATAAAAGATTACATATTGTATGACTCCATTCACAAAACGTTGAAAGGCAGGTAAAACACAGCCGTGCTGTGAGAAGTTAGGAGAGTGGTTACCCTTGCTGGTGGAGGCGGCTGTGCTTTTTTCCGTTATCAGTGTGCTGGCTATGGGGGTGTGTTCAGTTTGTGGAAATCCTTCAATCTGTGCACTTAGCATTTGTGTACTTTTCTGTATGAATGTCGTGGTTGCATAAAGCACTCCATTTAAAACAAAACAAAAAGTAAAGTAGTTTGTCCAAATATTATTTAACCAAAGACTACTATCAGCCGTTCTGATTTTCTGGCCAATGCTCTTCAACTGCTGACCCCTGCTGACCCCAAATATGGGCTCTTTGCCCTAGAAAGGGGAACAGGGAAGCCTTGTCTCTCCTTTCGTCATCTCTTTCACCCAGGTGTACAAGAGCAGAACCCGGCATTGAGCATTTTGAGGAGGATGGAGCCAATGTCCCTGAGAGCCAATCCCGTCTGGTCTGTCCCTGCCTCAGCATCCCCCACCACCTCTGGCATCCATACCCACAGTGGGTGCTGTAACGGCATCTGGGCTTTGTCATCTCCTTTGCAGAACATTGTAGCTGTGGGAGCTGGGTTCTGTGATGGCCTCCGCTGTGGAGACAACACCAAAGCTGCCGTCATCCGCCTGGGACTCATGGAAATGATTGCTTTTGCCAGGATCTTCTGCAAGGGCCAGGTGTCCACAGCCACCTTCCTAGAGAGCTGCGGGGTGGCCGACCTGATCACCACCTGCTACGGAGGGCGGAACCGCAGGGTGGCCGAGGCCTTCGCCAGAACTGGGAAGGTAGCCCTTCACCTGCCCTCCCGCACCCCCTCCTTCCTCACTTGAGACTCCTGGCTTGGGGTGAGCCTCAGCCCAGTGGAGATTTCATGCCAGCATCTGTTTGCTGGGATTGTTCTCTTTGCCTGGCTGCTTTGTCACTTGACTCTTCTGTTCTTTATCTTTGTGTCTTTATCTTTCCTTGGCCTCCAGCAGGGAATTGAAACTCTTCTCTCCACTCTGCTCTTGAAATAAATGATGCTAGGCCAGGCATGGTGGCTCATGCCTATAATCCCACCACCTTGGGAGGCCAAGGTGGGAGGATTGCTTTAGGCCACAAGTTCGAGGCCAGCCTGCACAACATAGCAAGACCCCATCTCTACAAAACAAAACAAAACAAAACTTAAAAATTAAACAAATAAATGATTCTTCAGTCTTTACCATAGTTTTTTTTTTTTAATCCTTTATTTTTAAGACTATTGAAGAGTTGGAGAAGGAGATGCTGAATGGGCAAAAGCTCCAAGGACCTCAGACTTCTGCTGAAGTGTACCGCATCCTCAAACAGAAGGGACTAGTGGACAAGTAAGTCTCTCAGTCGCCCATGAGACCAGATAAATGTCCATCGTTCCTTTTCTCAGGACTTCCAGCCCCACGGAGATGAGCTAGACTATTTGACAAGTGCCCTTAGAACTTATCTGGATTAGTTCAGTCCTTTGTGTGATGTAAACATCTGTGATGAGAAGCATCTACCTACCCCCAAAACATGTGTTTACACGAAACCAGGCTCAACTTCAATGAAAGGAGCTCAATTCTATAAGTCACGTTATAAAATATGAAGTTTAAGATTCTAGTTTGTCTTGCAGGGTGTTTGGTAAAAGCTACATATTATAAGTTTTAAAATTTGTAAAAATGATTACTTCTTTGTTTTATAAAAATGTATGGTCAGGTTATTAAAATGTCAAGTCAGAAAGGAAGGAAGGACAGGTTAGCCCAACATTATACCATCAGAAGGGAGCTCTGTTAAGGTTTGGTGCACAGCCTTCTAGTCTCTTCATCGGGTGGGTAGTTGGGGCATAGGATGGGATAGGATGGGATGGAATGGGATGGGATGAAGGGATGGATAATGGGTGGGTGGGCGGGTGGGAGGGGATGGGATGAGATGGATGGATGAATGGATGGATGGATGGATGATGGATGGGTGCATGGGTAGATGGGTGAGTGGATGGGTGGGATGGGTGAATGGATGGATGATGGGTGGGTGGGATGGGATGAGATAGATGGATGGAGGGATAGATGATGGATGGGTGCATGGGTAGATGGGTTAGTGGATAGGTGGGATGGGTGAATGGATGGATGGTGGGTGGGATGGGATGGGATGAGATGGATGCATGGAGGGATGGATGATGGATGGGTACATGGGTAGATGGGTGAGTGGATGGGTGGGATGGGTGAATGGATCGATGATGGGTGGGTGGGATGGGATGAGATGGATGGATGGAGGGATAGATGATGGATGGGTGCATAGGTAGATGGG